>NC_142171.1:41739641-41869293 GCF_029865625.1 Vigna umbellata
CCTCTTTTTTGCTTGAACCCTAAGAGAGTGAAAAATCCCAATTTGATTTTGCAAAGCTTGCGGAGGCGATTAAGAGCCCCTTCGAAAGGCATTAGGGACAATTTGAAAACATGAATTAACCTCACAATTTGATAGCAGGTATGGGCTTGGAACCAACTCCTGGAAAATTAAAGGAAACCACATTGATTTAAAGAAATGTTGGAATTACTCAGAGTCGGACAGGAATATTTACAGTAATAGAAAAATAGAAATTGCTTCACTGTCATATGGTACCAAAACAAACCTACCTTCTTGAACATCATAATAAGCAACAATGTTAGTTGGATTGATCATAACTTGAGGATTTTCACTATACATGTTAGGAATCGCGCTATTATAGTAAATCTGTGTAGGAACAAAAAATGCACCCTTTGACTTTGCTGTAGTCCCCCGTGCGCACACCTTCTCCCATGCGAGACCCTCCCGTTAAGCCTGTGAAGCAGCCTAAGCCAAAGGCTAAGAATCCCAACAACAGGGAGATGAGACTTGAAGAGAAAAACAAGTTGGATTTAGGATTACAAAGTTTGCCAGAATAGAAAATGGAACAAGTGGTGCAGATCATAAGGAGGAGTAACAGGCATTTGAAGCACGATGCGGATGATATCGAGCTAGACATTGAGGCTGTTGACACAGAGACTCTTTGGGAACTTGATCGGTTGGTGAGGATGAATGAAACTTTTAGGGTTTTCTGAACGCTGCTCGCATAATTTTTTTATTTTTTTATTTTATTAAATTTCATGTCATAATTGGCAGCATAATTTTTTTAATAAAATATTTACCTCAGCATATCCACTTTAGCATATTTTAACCCTATCTGTAAAAACTTAACGGACAGGGCTTAATTGGCTTAATTGTTTAAATATTTGGATTCAATTAAGATATTTTGCAAATATATGAACTCAATTGAAACAGTTAGAAATATGAGGATCTACTTGAGATTCTCGTACAAATACGAACACCATCCGAAGATTTAAACCTATTAAAATATATTATTTTCCAAGTCTTTTTAATCCAACAAATGTGTCCTTAAATATTTTTAGATATCTACCATAATCAAATATATCTTGAAAATATTTAATTATTTAGAAGAGATTAAACTTTCAAAAATAATATTACAATATCTGAATAGCCTAAAACAAAATCCAGTCAAAATTATAAAATGACTTACGAAAACACATTAAGGAAGTTTAGGAACCCTTTCGGGGTGCTAATTTCCTCCTCTCTACCATCTTTCACATTCTCTACTCTCTCATTTTCTATTTTTATGTTACTTCTACATTGAATGGAGTGTTAAGTCTCTAGAGTTAATTCTGCTAAAATTTTTAATGAATTATGAGGTTAGAATTCAATAATTAGTTTGTTCTTTTGATTATTAATGTGATTTATTTTTATTTATGTCTTTTACTTCTTAATCAAGTAAAAGTAATAATTTTTATATTATAGCAAAGTTAGCCTAGTGATAAATCTACATATCATATCAATAATTTGAGTCCAAGGGTTTTTAATTTTAATTGAGAATCCACTTTGATTAAATTTAGAAACTTTCATGTGATTGAACAAATTTTTGCTAATAATTGAGAATGCACTTTGATTAAAGGTGAAAATTTTAAAAAGAATTAATCAAGAATGTTCTTTGATTAATTAGCTTTTTACTTGATATAAGAGGTTAAAGAATAAACATGATTAGACATAATAATATTTAACTAAGAATGTACTTTGGTTAAATTAATGTACTTTGGTTAAATTTGTTATGATTAATTTGGTTAATAGTGAGAACATGAACAAATTAACTGAGAATTTACATTAGTTAATTTGAAAATATAAGAAAATAATTAATTGAACAATAATCCTTAAGTAATCAATGATGAATCTTACTCTTGGAAAAGTATTGGAATCAACCTATTTTGTTTATTATTATTTTTATCTCTTTTTATATTTTTCTAATTTTATTTCTTTCTTTCATTTACTATTTTGTTAATTAATCTTTACTTATTTTGTTTATCCTTTTCTTCTTATATTATTTTTATTTTATTCGATTAACCTTTTTTGTATAGTTTTTATAAGAACTAATTTATTATAAATCAATTTCATGTTTGTTGAGAGACGACTTATGGTTGACTATTTCGTAACTAATTTGTTAACTATTGACTTGACAATACTGAAGTTGCTATAGTAAAGTAGCATTACTTTGATTGATCAATGATTGAGTTATCATTGGGCAAAGGTTTTTCTTACTGAGCGAAACCAAAGTTAGAGAGTTCACTAACTTGGTGCCACTAAGTGTTGATCAGGATTGATGAGTGCCACTTATGTAGGGGTTCTCTGATTGGTTTGTCGTTGGACGGAACTTTTTACTGTTGGGCACCATTTTTCAGGATTTAAATCCTAGGAGCTCTAGTGGCAGTTTCGTGAGACAAGTCTTGGGTTGGTGGGTGAGAAAGTCGCTTTGGGAGCCATGTTGACCAGGTTGAGCAATAACCTCCAGTGGCGCCTCTGGATTTGTGACGTTAGGTGAAAATTCTTTGTTGTTAGAAGATACCATACAACTTCATTTTGCTTAAATATAATGTTTATTAGATGTGGATTTGTAATTTGGAGTGGAATACTATGATAAATGAAAGGATGGATGATATAGGGAATTTCAGGGAGAAAATCCTTTTGATGTGTGTTTCTTAGGGTATGCATTAAAGTAGAGACATAAAATGGAGGTTATCTTGAGACTTTACTAATCGTTTGTACTCAAATAGAGAATGATGAATTAGGATGTGAGAGTAATAGGAGATCTTTGTCTAAAGAACAATGTAGTTCTTATGAGAGTAAGGGATTAACCTTATCAAGTGAAAGGGTATCCACCACATGTGCATAACTTCCAAGTTGTCTGACATCAATGCTTTTTTATATTATTGAGTCTAGAAGATTCTTTATCTTGTGTGACTTGTGTTTTATAACTATGTGGATTCTTTAGTATGAATATAACATGTTTATTTGTTATTCAATGCACCTATTTATATATTAGTTTATTGTATTTCTTGTTGGTCTGTTTTGTATTTGTATTCTTTTTTGCAATGATAATTTTAATGGGGTGAATAGATGAGGATGCACGTTTGGAGACTTCTCATAAAAAGATGTTAGTGATGTGAGATATAAGAGTTGCAGCTTTGGGTTTAAACTATTCACTAGTGCAAAAAATACCTTTAACGTCGCCCTTTAGACGTCTGACCCTCGAATATCCAACGTAAAAAATGATTGGTGGCATTTTTCGTAAATAAAATAACTATATAGATGTCGGCTATGGAGGGGCCCGACGTCTAAATACTCATTTACGTCGGCTCCCCCGAATAGACGCCAAAACTAAATGAAAAAGTTAAAAAAAATGTATTCTATTTAGACGTCTGTTATGGGGGGAACTGACTTCTAAAGCACTTTAGACGTCTGTTATTGGGGGAACCGACGCCTAAATACACAACCTAGAAATTTAAAAAGTCACTTTTTGACTCCATTTAGACGTTTGATCCCGCCACTCCGACTTCTTAAGCACTTTAGACGTCTGTTATCGGGGAACCAACGTCTAAATACACAACCCAAGAATTTAAAATGTCACTTTTTGACTACATTTAGACGTCTGATCCCGCCACTCCGACTTCTAAAACACTTTATATGTCTATTATCGGGGGAACCAACGTCTAAATACACAACCTAGAAATTTAAAAAGTCACTTTTTAACTTCATTTAGATGTCTGATCCCGCCACTTCGACCACTAAAGCACTTTAGATGTCTGTTATTGGGGGAACCGACGTCTAAATACACAACCTAAGAATTTAAAAAGTCACTTTTTGACTACATTTAGACGTTTGATTCCGCCACTCCGACTTCTAAAGCAATTTAGACGTCTATTATCGGAGGAACCGATGTCTTAATACTCATTTATGTCGGCTCCCCCGAATAGACGTCAAAACTAAACGAAAAAGTTAAAATTTTTTTTATTCTATTTAGACGTCTGTTATGGGGGGAATCGACTTCTAAAGCACTTTAGACGTCTGTTATCGGGGGAACCGACGTCTAAATACACAACCCAAGAATTTAAAAAGTCACTTTTTGACCCCATTTAGACGTCTGATCCCGCCACTCCGACTTCTAAAGCATCTTAGACGTTTATTATTGGGGGAACCGACGTCTAAATACACAACCCAGAAATTTAAAAAGTCACTTTTTCACTCTATTTAGACGTCTGATCCCGCCATTCCGACTTCTAAAGCACTTTAGACGTCTGTTATTAGGGGAACCGATGTCTAAATGTCGGCATTAAAACACCGCGAACGCGAGACAGCCGTTACGCGCACTCATTGTTCATCATCTTCGTCGCGTTTTCTCTCTATGGGTTATGCTTTTCAGGTTCGTTTTCTCACTTTTGCATCGTTTTAAATTAATTTTACTCCGATTACATCACTCTTGATGCATTATCTTTAATTTGAACCGATTAAAATGCGTTTTCGTTGGGTTTTGGTGCAATTATTCTCGTGTCCTTGGGCAGCGTTTTTCGGCGGTGATTTCTTGCGTTTTGTACTCCTCCAATTCCTCCACTACGTTTTTAAAACCATCCAATAAAAAAATGTACAATACATTCTCTTCAACTAAAATATAAAGTTGTAAACTCAAATCACCATAAGTCAAGAGCAACCTCAGAGACGTCTGACCTGTATGGATCAGACGTTTATATAGACGTTTGACCTATATAGGTCTGACGTCTCATTAACGTCAACCATATAGACGTTGGACAGAGATCAGACGTTAAAAGTCCAAAATAACTTATGTCTAAAGTGATTATTTGAAAAACTGTATATTCTTAATTATATTTTTTGAATCTATATATATGCACACTACATATTCCGGTATATCTTTTAAGATAATGACCAATTTGAATAACTAAAAATTTCGTCACCAAATCAACTCAGTAAATTAAAAAAGAAAATCATTACTCATTCAATAACTAATAGTTACTACAATTTTTAATCATTTTAGACACAATTTATCATTTTATAATAATAATCTGTTTTAGTAATTTTTTTTAATTGAGAATTTAGTTATCAAATTAGTCATATATAATAGAACATAACAATATTGTGCTTTTCTTTCTTTTCTTCCTTCCTTCTACATCATTCTATTTTCCTTTCATGCAATATGAACGATCACATAAATTAATTTTAAAGACATTAGTTATTGCTTTGATATCATTATTTATCACTTAATTATTTCTATTTGTAGTTGTTTAAACATTACTATTAATATAATTTTGATTACTTCCAATATTAAATATCAACATAAAACATATATATATATATATATATATATATATATATATATATATCATATAATTTAAACACAGTTTCTCATAATCACAACACTGGTACGACTGCATCTCAACTTTGATTCTTTGATACACCTAGTTCACAGTTTCTCATATTACTTCTAACCATGTTTCTACTAATAATGATTCTATTGTTGTTGATCAGTTATGTAATTCAATGATGATTCTAATGATTTTGTGCAACATGTTGATCAACCTGCTAGACTTTCAAGTAAACTTAGGAAACCACATGCTTATTTGTTTGACTATGATTGTTCACATATTTCTTTTGCTAATACTTCCTACTACACTCGTTATTCTTTACAGTCATAATTGTCTTATTCTAATTGTTTTGACTTTCACACTGCTTTTTGCATATCTTTATCTACCATCATTGAGTCTACCTCTTTCTAAGAGACTTGTTAACATGATCATTGGCAGTAGGGGAGATTCAGACTCTTGAGAGGAATCAAACTTGGTCATTGGTTTGATTGCCACCAAACAAAAAGGTTGTTAGTTGCAAATTAGTCTACAAGATGAAATGTGCTTATTATTAGAAACAATTAAATATTCAAAATAAGTATCTAGAGTGTGAAATAAGCTTCTAAAAACATACTACATCTATCACCTTAATCCTTAAATCAAATAATTTTTTGAATTTTGAACTATAACCATGGATAAATTATACTTTTTAAAATATTTTTTTATAAATTTCTTATTTAGATGTTAAGGTGCAAGGTGTTACAAATTTGGTAAAATAAAATGATGTTTATCTCTTTTCTTTTGAAGTTGAGGCTGTTTGAGGTGAATATTTAAAAACAATAATCTTTTTGCCAAGCTTACACTTCCACAAGTCTAAACCAATATCAATTGGACATGGCCGAGCAAAAACATTTCAATCACAAATAAACAGAGCGTATTAATGGCTAGCTTTGGTATCCTACATTTAACCCACATTTATAAAAGTTATTCATTGTATAAATTGTTTAGATAATCCTTTAATATATATATATACTTTTTGTTCTAAATTATTATAAAAGAAAATTGTTTTTTTTTTCTTAAACTAAATTATGAAATATTTCTCTTTGTATTTTTTGAAAGGTGCGTAAAATATTTTTCTAATAATAAGTTTAATAGAAATTATAATATAACTCAACATAAAAGGAATATTTAGAACCTTAATCCGGCGCCTTAGACCAACTCGGCCATCTCAACTTTAATAATAATTTCAATTTAAATTTAGTTAACTATTTTATAATGAATTTGTTAGTTATATTAATAAAATATTTATGCATTGAGAACTTTATATTATAAATAAATATTCTTTCAATATTCAATTTTTTTAATGGAAATTATTTTCTATATTAAAATATTGAAAATCATCTCTGTGCTAATTAATAATTTCACATAATCAGATGTTTCTAAGAATGTTGTAATAATTCAGTAAAATCATGTGACAACTTTCTTCCTAACTTTATGATTTTTCAAATGTTTGACACAATAGTTATTTCTTTAATTTCTTTTTCCAGTTTTAAACAAAATGTGGAGGAATAAATTTTGTGTGGTATTATATTTTTAAAATTTCTAAAACAAGTGAATTAAGTTATTAGAATGTCTAAAGTTTTTTATTAAATAATTTAATAAATGATATACACTTTTCTATACAAAATATATGAATCCTTTTACGTAAAAATATTGATGATTTATTTTTGTAATATCCCATTTTTAATAAATATTATTAATTAATATTCAAAAATAAATAATTCATAACTAGAGAAGATTATTACCATCATCCAAAAATAATTATAACAATAACATAAGCAAGATATCGAATTCTATAAATTTAAATATTATAACATGAAATAAAATCTCTTAAAAGATATTACTAAAAAGTAACTCCAAACTAAGAACTAGGGTTGCATCATCATTCTCTTAAGGTAGATTAACTCCTACTTATTCATCTATTTGTTGGGTACAAACAAAGTTTCACATCGGATAAAATAAGAGATGGACATGAGTTTATATACACATAAGATACATCCATTGGTAAGAAGCCTTCTGGAGTGGTACCAAAAGCAAATCTTGTAAGATGTAGAGAAGAGGGGAAAGATGTTTAGCCCTGTAATTTAGCTTGATGATGAGTATAATACTTGGTGTGTGTAGCACCAAAGCGTTTACTTGTAAGACCTTGAGGAATAGGGGAAATGAGTCTTTTCCACGAGTATCCAAAAAGCATGTAATAGTGAAAATGAAAGAAAGGATACAAAACTTCATTTATTAAAAAGAAGAAAATAATACAACACTATATTTTTGAATGAATAGAAGATTCCTATATTTATTGAAGAGCAAAAAAGAAGCGAAATCAAAACACACAAATTAGAGAAGAATTTTCAATAATTAATTATACTTATACATAATCAACACTATATTATTAACGTTTTCTATTTGACCACATGTCAGTCTATTTTATTCGGTCATAATTTTTTAACTTAGTATATTTTAGATCAAAGAATTGGAGTATGAGATAATGGAGCACTAGACCCACCTTAATCCCTTTAAGTGAGGGTTTATAAATATCGTAATTATTTTATTAATAATACAGAGATAAATAATATAAATTTATGCATTTGAGTAATTTGGAAAGTATATCAGCCATCTTTATTCAATTGTAGAAAGATAAATATCCAGATAAGAAAAGAAGAAAAGTTGACACAAGAATAATTAAGAAAGAACACTTTCCATTTTATCTTTTCAAAGAAAAAAATTTGAACAGTGAGAAGAGGAAGGGACGTAGAAAAAGCTTCACCGGATGAACTTTCGAAGCTTCTTTGCTTTTTCATTTTTAATTTGATTTTCACAATTATGCAAGAATTTAGAAAACTTGTTAACGAAGCAGTTATCAATGCAAGTATAATAGTGATTGGACAGAGTACAGTGACTGATAATTTGGAAGTTCGGTTTACATGGATCAAGTTTACTTTGACTTAGACCAAATATCTTCTTTGAATTACATTAAATTGGAAGAAGATAAAAAACCACAACAAATTATAATATAGAAAAACTGAAACAAATAATGCGATAAGAAAAAATAAAATTGTTATAAAAGTAATTTATTTCAGTAGATTGGTTTAAACCTACTAGAGGTAAAAAGAAGTCAGTGAAGTGAGTTTCATTATATAATTTTGTTGCTTTTAAATAAAGTTTTGACTGCAATTTAATCGACCTAAAAAATATGGGAGGAAAATAATTTTTGATTAAAAATAGTATTTCTCTATTTTTAATATAGATTAGTCAAGAAAGGGTTAATAATAACATGGTTAAAGAAAAACACAGTTTTCTCGTAATCACAACATTGGTACGAATACATCTCAACAATCATTTGATTCTTTAATTGTCTTTGATAGACTTAGTTCACAATTTCTCATATTACGTCTAACCATGTTTCTACTAATAATGATCTTATTGTTGTTGAACCAGTTATGCAATTCAATGATGATTCTAATGATTTTGTGCAACATGTTGATCAACCTGCTAGACTTTCAACTAAACTTAGGAAACCACCTACTTATTTGTTTGACTATGATTGTTCACATCTTTCTTTTGCTAATACTTCCTACTGCACTCGTTATTCTTTACAGTCATACTTGTCTTATTCCAATTGTTCTGACTCTCACACTGCTTTTTTGCATGTCTTTATCTACCATCATTGAGCCTATATCTTTCAAAGAGGCTTGTCAACATGATCATTGCAGTAGGCCATGCTTGCGGAGATTCAAGCTCTTGAGAGGAATCAAACTTGGTCATTGGTTTGATTGCCACCAAAGAAAAGGGTTGTTAGTGCCAAATGGGTCTACAAGACTAAATTGAATGTAGCTAGGTCTATAGAAAGATATAAGGCACACCTTGTTGCGAAAGGATTCACACAAATCGAAGGCATGAATTTCTTTGAAACTTTTTCACTTGTTGTGAAGATAACCACAATCAGATTTCTTCTCTCCATTATCGTTTCGCAAATGGTTCTTGCACCAGCTTGACGTTGATAACGCTTTCTTGCATGGTGATTTAGATGAAGAAGTTTATATGAAACCTCCTCCAGGTTTGATCCGCCCATAACCTAATTTGATTTGCAAACTGCACAAGTCTCTCTATGGACTCAGACAAGCTCGCCAATGGAATTCTAAACTCACATCTGCTTTAATTTCCTGTGGTTTTTCTCAGAGCCCTGCTGATCATTCTTTACTCATCTACAACTCTGCTACTTCTTTTACTGCTCTGCTGGTCTATGTTGATGATATAATGCTCATTGGTGATAACATAGATGATATTATTGATGTTAAGCAGTTTTTAAATTAGAAATCAAAATCAAAGACTTGGGCAACCTCAAATATTTTCTTGGTTTTGAAGTTGCTAGGTCACGACAGGGCATTATTTTGAATCAACGAAAATATTTCTTAGAAATCCTTGCTGAATTTGATCTTACTAGATGCAAGCCTGCCACTCTCCTTCAAACCCTAATGATAAGCTTAAAGATGATGATGGTGATCTTCTTCCAGATCCTACTTCCTATAGGAGATTAAATCGAAAATTGCAGTATCTTACAAATACCCGTCCCGATATTTCTTTTGTTGTCCAACAAGTTAGTCAATTTATGTCTAAACCAAGATCCTCTCATCTCAGTGTTGTATTCAAAATCCTGAAATATCTCAAAGGATGCCCTGGTTTAGGCCTTTTCTATCCTTCCACAAATCCTCACAAACTTCAGGCGTTTTCTGATTCAGATTGGGCTACTTGTTGTATCTCTAGAAAATCTACAACTGGTTATTGTGTATTCTATGGTAATTGTCTTATCTCCTTGAAATCGAAGAAACAATCCACCGTGTCTAGAAGCTCTAATGAAGCTAAATATAGAGCTTTAGCCTCTGTTGTTTGTGAATTACAATGGCTAAAGACATTATTGATAACTTATATCTTCAAATACCTCTTCCTTTCCCTACATTTTATGATAATCAATATGTCGTTCAATTGGCTAAGAATCTATCTTTTCATGAATGCACTAAACATATTAAAGTGAATTGTCATTTCGTGTTAAGGTTTTTGATGGACCCATTGTTCTTTCTTATGTTGCTTCAAAACATCATGTTCACTAAGCCACTTAATCCTGGATTTTTCAATATTAATTTATTCAAGATGGACTTATTGAATATTCACCACCCATTTTGAGGGAGGGTGTGAGAAAGACACGTTTTCTGTTTTATTCCACAGCTGACAATATTCTTTACCCCACCGTATATTATATTTGCTGCTTTATTTGTTAGTTTGTTAGGATGATTATTCAACCTTTCCATCTCTTGTTTTTACTTTGCTGTATAAATTGAACAACACAATCATTTACTGTTGAGTTGAATTTTATTCCCACTTTTATTCTCTGATATATATATATATATATATATATATATATATATATATATATTATATATATATATATATATATATATATATATGACTGTAATAAATTAATCATAGTTGTGAGAGAGAACAATGGATAAAGGTTGGAAAGTGTTCCTATCTTGTTGAAAAGTAGTGCAGAAGACCCATCTTAATATAAATGTAAGAAGCAACCATATTGAGAGTTGTAAAATTCACAGTGCTTTGAATATTTGACTCTTTGAGATATCTTAGGTTTCCTATTATACTTAGAATACCACATAAAGTTTGACTAGGAATACCACTCCATAAAGCAGAACCATGTAAATCAAACTGTTAAAACATTTTCCAATACAAGCTTGGAACTAGTGAGATGTTGAACATTTTATCTTTTGTTTTGACACTATTCAAACTTGAAAATATAGAAGAAGATTGAAGGGATACTCTAATGCTAATACCAAGATTCTCACGGGAACATTTGACCAATGAAAGTTGGTAAAACGTAAAAAAGTAAAAATAAAAATTAAGAGCATCTTTATGAGATAAAAGTTGAAAGTTATAAATTGTTGGAAATAAAAAGAAGTGTCATTTAATAATTATAAATTAAACAAATTGGAAACTGTAACTTCTCATCTCGCTATTTTAAATGAAAGATCAGTTTTTAAAATTAAGCAAATTGTGAAATGGAAATATGGTTTGCAAATATTATTACTCAGGAAATAAAGCTGACTTGTGTTTCTGCAAAGTAAATAATTCAAGTTGTAAAGCTTATAAATTAAAATTTCAACAAATTTATCCAAATAAGGAGGAGGAAGGCACGAAGAAAAGACAACATCGGATAGAAACTTAGGAAATTTCTTTGTTTTTTCTTTTTTAATTTGATTTTTACAATTATGCAAGATTGTCATAAAACTATTGGTGACATTCCCGAAGGAGTTATCAATAAATTAAAAATAATTGGACAGAGTAGAGTAAGTGATTGATTGGTAGTTCGGTTTAAATTACAAGGATGATATTAATTTTGACTTAGTAAAAAATATGTTCTTTGAATTATACTATTTTAGAAAGAGATAAGAAAATATCGGATTATTATAAAAAAAATTGAAACAAAATTATGTGATAAAAAATAAATAAAAACTGTTATAAAAGTATATATTTCAATAGATAGGCTTACGATTCTAATAGGAGGAAAAAGAGAGTCAACCGGGTTAATCATACATGGTTAAAATAAAATATTTAATATTGGAACTATCGTTGCTTAAAAATATAACATTTTAAAAATTATTTCAATTTTAAAAATTATTTCAATTTTAAAAATATCTTTTATATAGTAACTATCTTTTATAATAATGTGATTCCTACAATACAAAATTATTAGGACACACATTGATGTATTGGAAAATAACTTGGAAAGAATAAATGTTATATTTTATTCTTATTTGTACAAAATTGGGATGTACAGTGGAATAGTTTATTGTACTATAAACTTTTATTATGAGTCTAATACAACTTATGATGTTGTCTTAGAGATTTTATCTTAATATATATATATATATATATATATATATATATATATATATAATAATTAATAATAAAAATTAATGAATTATTGTGTAGTGGTTGAGTGCTTTTAATTACAATACAAGGCAATGGTGGGAGCCAAACTCATTTGAGTTTATTTTTTTGGTGTGAGACGATAGTAGGGTCCACCAGAGGATTTGTTTTAAGAACTGAGTGGTGTTTGAAAAGAGTAAAAGTGGAAAAATTCGAAACTTAGCATCGAAGGAGAAGACACAGAGAAGGTGTTGTGTGAGTATAAATTCCGCCCTCAAACTCTTCCTCCTCAAACATACACATATATCAAACAATCCAACCAAACTCATTCATTTGCAGCATCAATATGAGTGGCAGCAAGGACGACGAAGGAAGCAGCTGGACCTCCAGGTTTCTGAAAGTGGCCAGTGCAGCCGCCGCTACCGTCGCCGTAGCCGGCGGTATATATGCCGTTCTCTCATCATCATCTGCTAACTCCGAGCATGAAGCAGCGTTTGGCGCAAGGCGTGAGAGAGAAGAACAGCTTTATAATAAGGGTGGCGCCGCCCTGGAGGTATGATAATTTCTTTTTCTCTTCACTCACAATACTTGTTTTATGGATTTCACCTCATGTATACAATGGCGCCACCATTAATTTTTTCACACCCACATGATTTGAAAGCAATTTACATTCCTAACATTGATATGCGAAGTGGAAGAAACCTGAGGCTGGTTGGGTGAAGCTGAACGTGGATGGTTCGCATGATTCGCAAGACCTTTCCAATGGACCCTCTGCAGGTTGTGGAGGGGTTGTGAGAGATTCATCAGTAAACTGGGTGCGTGGCTTTGCTAAAAAACTGGACTCATCTTTGAAAGCGCACCAGACAGAGTTACAAGCCATTCTCACGGGGCTGCAGTTTGCTTCACGCATGAAGCTTAAGAAAGTGGTTTTGGAATCAGACCATAACTCGGCGGTGAGCATGGTGGAGAACGGGGTTAAGCCCAATCACGAAGATTACGATGTGGTGGAACAGATAAAGGAGAAGCTAGCCCGTTTTGAGGGGGAAGTGAGGCTTGTTGTTATCAACACCATGGCCAACAGTGTTGCTGACAGGCTCGCCAAAAATGCTCGTGATCCGTCTTTTAATCCTGTGTACCAGGAGTATGATGATCCACCTGAAAACTGTGTCCAGTATCTCCAAAGGGATTTGATGGGGTGTGTCAGCAGCTTCTAGATATATCTTATTAAAATAACAAACACAAACATGGAGTGAGGAAATTTCAACCCACTACTTCATCAACTGCTTTTACGTTTTATCTTTATGAACATCTTACCCATGTTTGTTTTAGTTTTTGTTGAGATGTTGGATGTCCGGTTCCGTTATAATTCAGTTCACTACTAGTAAAGACTATATTATGATATTCAGAAATCATCTATATTTTATCTTAAGAAAACTACTGCTTTACATCTAATTTCTACAACTTCAACTTTATGTTAAAATAACTTTTTTAGTTACATAATTTTTATTTTGATATTTTGAGATGTTGTAACTATAGCTAAATTTAAATAATCTAAATAACAAGAATCTAAGCTAAACATTGCATAAAGTCAAAAAACATGAAAGTGAAAGAATTTTAGCTAAGTCAGAAGGAATAAGGAACAACAATTAGACCTTACCATTTTTTTTAATATTTTCTACGAGATTTGATAATTATTAAATTTTTATGATAAAAGATAATTTGAGAGAATTATATCTTTAGATATTTTATTTGATATTTTTAAATAATTATTTTATTTAATTATGTTTTAAATATTAAAATGGTTTAAATCCTTGGATGATCCTCGTATTTGTACAAGAATCTCAAGTTGGTCTTCATATTTTCAATTGTCTCAATTAGGTCGACCCGTCACGCCTCCCACCCCGCAACCCCAACCCGTCACGCCTCCCACCCCGCAACCCCAACCCCACCACCAACCGGACACGATCTCACTCCACCAGCGGACGCGATCTCAGATCTAGTGTTGTTCGTGGACCGCCTGGTACGGCCCGTGCCAGTGGTGGAGCCGCTAGCCTAGCACCCGGTCCAGCCCCTTCCGAGCCCTTAACCACCGTGGATGAAGCTGTTGTGGGACCATTCGGCTCCGCTTCGAAGGCCGAGGATGGCAGCGTCAATGAGGATGAAGGCTGGGTTCTACCGATTGAAAAGGAGAGTTCTTTGTACTGGAAATGGGGGAGAAGGAATGGATGCTGGGAAATGGGGGCCGAGGATGGCAACAATTTTCTTTCATTTTTTTCCATTTGTTATGCTGGATTTATTTGTTCATTGATGTATCCTACTCTGATTTGTGGTTTTATCTGCTCTGTGATGTATCTTATTCTGATTTTTGGAGTTGGTTTGTGTTTTGGAATTATAACTGAAAATGCTTGAGTTCGAATTCTTCATTGAGACATGCTCCTGTGTTAAAGGATTGAGGAAAAGACCCAGAAGCAGTTTTCTAAAAAAAAAATTTATTAAATTTTTTAAGATACTAACTCGGTTCAAAAGATAACCGAGGCAAAAATAGATCCTTTTTTGACCCGGTTTAGAACCGAGGCATTAAACGTATTCTTTTTACCTCGCCTCTATATGCACCGGTTGTAAAACCGGTGCGTATAAACGAAACTAACCGATGCCATTTCTGTGTATTGCACTAGTGGTCATAATATTTGTAAAATTGAACCAATTTTGCTCTAACCGTTAAGTTGTCATAAACAGCGTTAGTTGGTGCTGACGTGTTGCATAATTAATTAGCTGATGTCAAAATATTTTATTACGTGGATTTTTTTAATTTAAGAGATTATGACATGGCAATCCTTGGTCGTTCTCTTCTCCTTCATTTTGATCTTCTATCTCGCGCAAGGAAAGTGATCGCGATGGCTTCGTGATAGCGCGACCAAGCGGCATTTGTGGTGGCTCGTGGCGGCGTCTGAGCGTTCTTCTTCTTTTCCCTCTTTTTTGCGCTATTTCGCGTTGCAAGGATGAACTTCTTCCCTCTTCTATTTCTGGTTCTGTTCAAAAGTTGCAGGGAGTAGGTAGTTGAAAATAAGAAAGAGATTATTTTGTGGGTACCGTGTGATTGAAAGATGGTAAATTGGATTCCTTAAAATATTCTAGAAAGAAAAAAATTTAGGAGAAATAATTTACGGCTCAGGTTCTTTCTTTTAATTACTTATAAAAAGTTAATTATGAAAATGGATGATTCAGAACCCAAAAGCAGCGTCATTGAGAGGCACCATATACGCAAGAAGCTCGATGCAAACCATTTTTCCTCTTTTTTGCTTGAACCCTAAGAGAGTGAAAAATCCCAATTTGATTTTGCAAAGCTTGCGGAGGCGATTAAGAGCCCCTTCGAAAGGCATTAGGGACAATTTGAAAACATGAATTAACCTCACAATTTGATAGCAGGTATGGGCTTGGAACCAACTCCTGGAAAATTAAAGGAAACCACATTGATTTAAAGAAATGTTGGAATTACTCAGAGTCGGACAGGAATATTTACAGTAATAGAAAAATAGAAATTGCTTCACTGTCATATGGTACCAAAACAAACCTACCTTCTTGAACATCATAATAAGCAACAATGTTAGTTGGATTGATCATAACTTGAGGATTTTCACTATACATGTTAGGAATCGCGCTATTATAGTAAATCTGTGTAGGAACAAAAAATGCACCCTTTGACTTTGCTGTAGTCCCCCGTGCGCACACCTTCTCCCATGCGAGACCCTCCCGTTAAGCCTGTGAAGCAGCCTAAGCCAAAGGCTAAGAATCCCAACAACAGGGAGATGAGACTTGAAGAGAAAAACAAGTTGGATTTAGGATTACAAAGTTTGCCAGAATAGAAAATGGAACAAGTGGTGCAGATCATAAGGAGGAGTAACAGGCATTTGAAGCACGATGCGGATGATATCGAGCTAGACATTGAGGCTGTTGACACAGAGACTCTTTGGGAACTTGATCGGTTGGTGAGGATGAATGAAACTTTTAGGGTTTTCTGAACGCTGCTCGCATAATTTTTTTATTTTTTTATTTTATTAAATTTCATGTCATAATTGGCAGCATAATTTTTTTAATAAAATATTTACCTCAGCATATCCACTTTAGCATATTTTAACCCTATCTGTAAAAACTTAACGGACAGGGCTTAATTGGCTTAATTGTTTAAATATTTGGATTCAATTAAGATATTTTGCAAATATATGAACTCAATTGAAACAGTTAGAAATATGAGGATCTACTTGAGATTCTCGTACAAATACGAACACCATCCGAAGATTTAAACCTATTAAAATATATTATTTTCCAAGTCTTTTTAATCCAACAAATGTGTCCTTAAATATTTTTAGATATCTACCATAATCAAATATATCTTGAAAATATTTAATTATTTAGAAGAGATTAAACTTTCAAAAATAATATTACAATATCTGAATAGCCTAAAACAAAATCCAGTCAAAATTATAAAATGACTTACGAAAACACATTAAGGAAGTTTAGGAACCCTTTCGGGTGCTAATTTCCTCCTCTCTACCATCTTTCACATTCTCTACTCTCTCATTTTCTATTTTTATGTTACTTCTACATTGAATGGAGTGTTAAGTCTCTAGAGTTAATTCTGCTAAAATTTTTAATGAATTATGAGGTTAGAATTCAATAATTAGTTTGTTCTTTTGATTATTAATGTGATTTATTTTTATTTATGTCTTTTACTTCTTAATCAAGTAAAAGTAATAATTTTTATATTATAGCAAAGTTAGCCTAGTGATAAATCTACATATCATATCAATAATTTGAGTCCAAGGGTTTTTAATTTTAATTGAGAATCCACTTTGATTAAATTTAGAAACTTTCATGTGATTGAACAAATTTTTGCTAATAATTGAGAATGCACTTTGATTAAAGGTGAAAATTTTAAAAAGAATTAATCAAGAATGTTCTTTGATTAATTAGCTTTTTACTTGATATAAGAGGTTAAAGAATAAACATGATTAGACATAATAATATTTAACTAAGAATGTACTTTGGTTAAATTAATGTACTTTGGTTAAATTTGTTATGATTAATTTGGTTAATAGTGAGAACATGAACAAATTAACTGAGAATTTACATTAGTTAATTTGAAAATATAAGAAAATAATTAATTGAACAATAATCCTTAAGTAATCAATGATGAATCTTACTCTTGGAAAAGTATTGGAATCAACCTATTTTGTTTATTATTATTTTTATCTCTTTTTATATTTTTCTAATTTTATTTCTTTCTTTCATTTACTATTTTTTTAATTAATCTTTTACTTATTTTGTTTATCCTTTTCTTCTTATATTATTTTTATTTTATTCGATTAACCTTTTTTGTATAGTTTTTATAAGAACTAATTTATTAGAAATCAATTTCATGTTTGTTGAGAGGCGACTTATGGTTGACTATTTCGTAACTAATTTGTTAACTATTGATTGACAATACTGAAGTTGCTATAGTAAAGTAGCATTACTTTGATTGATCAATGATTGAGTTATCATTGGGCAAAGGTTTTTCTTACTGAGCGAAACCAAAGTTAGAGAGTTCACTAACTTGGTGCCACTAAGTGTTGATCAGGATTGATGAGTGCCACTTATGTAGGGGTTCTCTGATTGGTTTGTCGTTGGACGGAACTTTTTACTGTTGGGCACCATTTTTCAGGATTTAAATCCTAGGAGCTCTAGTGGCAGTTTCGTGAGACAAGTCTTGGGTTGGTGGGTGAGAAAGTCGCTTTGGGAGCCATGTTGACCAGGTTGAGCAATAACCTCCAGTGGCGCCTCTGGATTTGTGACGTTAGGTGAAAATTCTTTGTCGTTAGAAGATACCATACAACTTCATTTTGCTTAAATATAATGTTTATTAGATGTGGATTTGTAATTTGGAGTGGAATACTATGATAAATGAAAGGATGGATGATATAGGGAATTTCAGGGAGAAAATCCTTTTGATGTGTGTTTCTTAGGGTATGCATTAAAGTAGAGACATAAAATGGAGGTTATCTTGAGACTTTACTAATCGTTTGTACTCAAATAGAGAATGATGAATTAGGATGTGAGAGTAATAGGAGATCTTTGTCTAAAGAACAATGTAGTTCTTATGAGAGTAAGGGATTAACCTTATCAAGTGAAAGGGTATCCACCACATGTGCATAACTTCCAAGTTGTCTGACATCAATGCTTTTTTATATTATTGAGTCTAGAAGATTCTTTATCTTGTGTGACTTGTGTTTTATAACTATGTGGATTCTTTAGTATGAATATAACATGTTTATTTGTTATTCAATGCACCTATTTATATATTAGTTTCTTGTATTTCTTGTTGGTCTGTTTTGTATTTTGTATTCTTTTTTTGCAATGATAATTTTAATGGGGTGAATAGATGAGGATGCACGTTTGGAGACTTCTCATAAAAAGATGTTAGTGATGTGAGATATAAGAGTTGCAGCTTTGGGTTTAAACTATTCACTAGTGCAAAAAATACCTTTAACGTCACCCTTTAGACGTCTGATCCTCGAATATCCAACGTAAAAAATGACTGGTGGCATTTTTCGTAAATAAAATAACTATATAGATGTCGGCTATGGAGGGGCCCGACGTCTAAATACTCATTTACGTCGGCTCCCCCGAATAGACGCCAAAACTAAATGAAAAAGTTAAAAAAAATGTATTCTATTTAGACGTCTGTTATGGGGGGAACTGACTTCTAAAGCACTTTAGACGTCTGTTATTGGGGGAACCGACGCCTAAATACACAACCTAGAAATTTAAAAAGTCACTTTTTGACTCCATTTAGACGTTTGATCCCGTCACTCCGACTTCTTAAGCACTTTAGACGTCTGTTATCGGGGAACCAACGTCTAAATACAACACCAAGAATTTAAAATGTCACTTTTTGACTATATTTAGACGTCTGATCCCGCCACTCCGACTTCTAAAACACTTTATATGTCTATTATCGGGGGAACCAACGTCTAAATACACAACCTATAAATTTAAAAAGTCACTTTTTAACTTCATTTAGATGTCTGATCCCGCCACTTCGACCACTAAAGCACTTTAGATGTCTGTTATTGGGGGAACCGACGTCTAAATACACAACCTAAGAATTTAAAAAGTCACTTTTTGACTACATTTAGACGTTTGATTCCGCCACTCCGACTTCTAAAGCAATTTAGACGTCTATTATCGGATGAACCGATGTCTTAATACTCATTTATGTCGGCTCCCCCGAATAGACGTCAAAACTAAACGAAAAAGTTTAAAATTTTTTTATTCTATTTAGACGTCTGTTATGGGGGGAATCGACTTCTAAAGCACTTTAGACGTCTGTTATCGGGGGAACCGACGTCTAAATACACAACCCAAGAATTTAAAAAGTCACTTTTTGACCCCATTTAGACGTCTGATCCCGCCACTCCGACTTCTAAAGCATCTTAGACGTTTATTATTGGGGGAACCGACGTCTAAATACACAACCCAGAAATTTAAAAAGTCATTTTTTCACTCTATTTAGACATCTGATCCCGCCATTCCGACTTCTAAAGCACTTTAGACGTCTGTTATTAGGGGAACCGATGTCTAAATGTCGGCATTAAAACACCGCGAACGCGAGACAGCCGTTACGCGCACTCATTGTTCATCATCTTCGTCGCGTTTTCTCTCTATGGGTTATGCTTTTCAGTTTCGTTTTCTCACTTTTGCATCGTTTTAAATTAATTTTACTCCGATTACATCACTCTTGATGCATTATCTTTAATTTGAACCGATTAAAATGCGTTTTCGTTAGGTTTTGGTGCAATTATTCTCGTGTCCTTGGGCAGCGTTTTTCGGCGGTGATTTCTTGCGTTTTGTACTCCTCCAATTCCTCCACTACGTTTTTAAAACCATCCAATAAAAAAAATGTACAATACATTCTCTTCAACTAAAATATAAAGTTGTAAACTCAAATCACCATAAGTCAAGAGCAACCTCAGAGACGTCTGACCTGTATGGATCAGACGTTTATATAGACGTTTGACCTATATAGGTCTGACGTCTCATTAACGTCACCCATATAGACGTCGGACAGAGATCAAACGTTAAAAGTCCAAAATAACTTATGTCTAAAGTGATTATTTGAAAAACTGTATATTCTTAATTATATTTTTTGAATCTATATATATGCACACTGCATATTCCTGTATATCTTTTAAGATAATGACCAATTTGAATAACTAAAAATTTCGTCACCAAATCAACTCAGTAAATTAAAAAAGAAAATCATTACTCATTCAATAACTAATAGTTACTACAATTTTTAATCATTTTAGACACAATTTATCATTTTATAATAATAATAATCTGTTTTAGTAATTTATTTTTTAATTGAGAATTTAGTTATCAAATTAGTCATATATAATAGAACATAACAATATTGTGCTTTTCTTTCTTTTCTTCCTTCCTTCTACATCATTCTATTTTCCTTTCATGCAATATGAACGATCACATAAATTAATTTTAAAGACATTAGTTATTGCTTTGATATCATTATTTATCACTTAATTATTTCTATTTGTAGTTGTTTAAACATTACTATTAATATAATTTTGATTACTTCCAATATTAAATATCAACATAAAACATATATATATATATATATATATTATATATATATATATATATATATCATATAATTTAAACACAGTTTCTCATAATCACAACACTGGTACGACTGCATCTCAACAATCATTTGATTCTTTGATACACCTAGTTCACAGTTTCTCATATTACTTCTAACCATGTTTCTACTAATAATGATTCTATTGTTGTTGATCAGTTATGTAATTCAATGATGATTCTAATGATTTTGTGCAACATGTTGATCAACCTGCTAGACTTTCAAGTAAACTTAGGAAACCACATGCTTATTTGTTTGACTATGATTGTTCACATATTTCTTTTGCTAATACTTCCTACTACACTCGTTATTCTTTACAGTCATACTTGTCTTATTCTAATTGTTTTGACTTTCACACTGCTTTTTGCATATCTTTATCTACCATCATTGAGCCTACCTCTTTCTAAGAGGCTTGTTAACATGATCATTGGCAGTAGGGGAGATTCAGACTCTTGAGAGGAATCAAACTTGGTCATTGGTTTGATTGCCACCAAACAAAAAGGTTGTTAGTTGCAAATTAGTCTACAAGATGAAATGTGCTTATTATTAGAAACAATTAAATATTCAAAATAAGTATCTAGAGTGTGAAATAAGCTTCTAAAAACATACTACATCTATCACCTTAATCCTTAAATCAAATAATTTTTTGAATTTTGAACTATAACCATGGATAAATTATACTTTTTAAAATATTTTTTTGATAAATTTCTTATTTAGATGTTAAGGTGCAAGGTGTTACAAATTTGGTAAAATAAAATGATGTTTATCTCTTTTCTTTTGAAGTTGAGGCTGTTTGAGGTGAATATTTAAAAACAATAATCTTTTTGCCAAGCTTACACTTCCACAAGTCTAAACCAATATCAATTGGACATGGCCGAGCAAAAACATTTCAATCACAAATAAACAGAGCGTATTAATGGCTAACTTTGGTATCCTACATTTAACCCACATTTATAAAAGTTATTCATTGTATAAATTGTTTAGATAATCCTTTAATATATATATATATATATATATATATATATTATTTTTAGTATCATTTTAAAAATTAAATATACTTTTTGTTCTAAATTATTATAAAAGAAAATTGTTTTTTTTTCTTAAACTAAATATTTCTCTATGTATTTTTTGAAAGGTGCGTAAAATATTTTTCTAATAATAAGTTTAATAGAAATTATAATATAACTCAACATAAAAGGAATATTTTAAATTACTTTATGGAAAGAAAAATTAAATTGTTGAGAGTGGGATTTGAACCCACGCCCTTTCGGACCAGAACCTTAATCTGGCGCCTTAGACCAACTCGGCCATCTCAACTTTAATAATAATTTCAATTTAAATTTAGTTAACTATTTTATAATGAATTTGTTAGTTATATTAATAAAATATTTATGCATTGAGAACTTTATATTATAAATAAATATTCTTTCAATATTCAATTTTTTTAATGGAAATTATTTTCTATATTAAAATATTGAAAATCATCTCTGTGCTAATTAATAATTTCACATAATCAGATGTTTCTAAGAATGTTGTAATAATTCAGTAAAATCAAGTTGTGACAACTTTCTTCCTAACTTTATGATTTTTCAAATGTTTGACACAATAGTTATTTCTTTAATTTCTTTTTCCAGTTTTAAACAAAATGTGGAGGAATAAATTTTGTGTGGTATTATATTTTTAAAATTTCTAAAACAAGTGAATTAAGTTATTAGAATGTCTAAAGTTTTTTATTAAATAATTTAATAAATGATATACACTTTTCTATACAAAATATATGAATCCTTTTACGTAAAAATATTGATGATTTATTTTTGTAATATCCCATTTTTAATAAATATTATTAATTAATATTCAAAAATAAATAATTCATAACTAGAGAAGATTATTACCATCATCCAAAAATAATTATAACAATAACATAAGCAAGATATAGAATTCTATAAATTTAAATATTATAACATGAAATAAAATATCTCTTAAAAGATATTACTAAAAAGTAACTCCAAACTAAGAACTAGGGTTGCATCATCATTCTCTTAAGGTAGATTAACTCCTACTTATTCATCTATTTGTTGGGTACAAACAAAGTTTCACATCGGATAAAATAAGAGATGGACATGAGTTTATATACACATAAGATACATCCATTGGTAAGAAGCCTTCTGGAATGGTACCAAAAGCAAATCTTGTAAGATGTAGAGAAGAGGGGAAAGATGTTTAGCCGTGTAATTTAGCTTGATGATGAGTATAATACTTGGTGTGTGTAGTACCAAAGTTTTTACTTGTAAGACCTTGATGAATAGGAGAAATGAGTCTTTAGCGAGATGGTACACAACCACCCTATAGGGATATAGTTTTGGGAACATTAGACATTGTGAGGAAATTGATACAAGATGATTATTAGTTAGATTGTATTACTTGTCTTATTGTGTAGTTTATGATTGTTATTGTTTGTTTTCTTAGCTCACCTTTATTTGTTTGTGTTTGTGACGATTATCATATAATGTGTGTTATATGGGAGTAGATAGGAAGATATAATACCGCGATAATCAATTCTATGCACCAAAATAACACTCTTAACACACAAAAGCTATAACAAAAATTATTTTTATTTTATTTAATTATTTTCTTCGAGTATCCAAAAAGCATGTAATAGTGAAAATGAAAGAAAAGAAATAAAGCTTCATTTATTAAAAAGAAGAAAATAATACAATTCTATATTTTTGAATGAATAGAAGATTCCTATATTTATTGGAAAACAAAAATTAAAGCACACAAATTAGAGAAAATTTTTCAATAATTAATTATACTTATACATAATCAATTATTGAAACAATATAATTTATACTCTTCTAAATGCATCCAAAACCAAAATTTTATGTACTTACCAAGCCCATTATATCTTGTGGATATAAAACTTAACAAACCTTTTCAATCTATCTCGACACAAGCCGATGTTTTCTATTTAACCACGAGTCAATCTATTTTATCCGGTCAAATTTTTTAACTTAGTATATTTTGGATCAAAGAATTGGATTATGAGATAATGGAGCACTAGACCCACCTTAATCCCTTTAGGTGAGGGTTTATAAATATCGTAATTATTTTATTAATAATACAAAGATAAATAATATAAATTTATGCATTTGAGTAATTTGGAAAGTATATCAGCCATCTTTATTCAATTGTAGAAAGATAAATATCCAGATAAGAAAAGAAGAAAAGTTGACACAAGAATAATTAAGAAAGATTTCCATTTTATCTTTTCAAAGAAAAAAATTTGAACAGTGAGAAGAGGAAGGGACGTAGAAAAAGCTTCACCGGATGAACTTTCGAAGCTTCTTTGCTTTTTCATTTTTAATTTGATTTTCACAATTATGCAAGAATTTAGAAAACTTGTTAACGAAGCAGTTATCAATGCAAGTATAATAGTGATTGGACAGAGTACAGTGACTGATAATTTGGAAGTTCGGTTTACATGGATCAAGTTTACTTTGACTTAGACCAAATATCTTCTTTGAATTACATTAAATTGGAAGAAGATAAAAAACCACAACAAATTATAATATAGAAAAACTGAAACAAAATAATGCGATAAGAAAAATAAAAATTGTTATAAAAGTAATTTATTTCAGTAGATTGGTTTAAACCTACTAGAGGTAAAAAGAAGTCAGTGAAGTGAGTTTCATTATATAATTTTGTTGCTTTTAAATAAAGTTTTGACTGCAATTTAATCTACCTAAAAAATATGGGAGGAAAATAATTTTTGATTAAAAATAGTATTTCTCTATTTTTAATATAGATTAGTCAAGAAAAGGTTAATAATAATGACATGGTTAAAGAAAAACACAGTTTTCTCATAATCACAACATTGGTACGAATACATCTCAACAATCATTTGATTCTTTAATTGTCTTTGATAGACTTAGTTCACAGTTTCTCATATTACGTCTAACCATGTTTCTACTAATAATGATCTTATTGTTGTTGAACCAGTTATGCAATTCAATGATGATTCTAATGATTTTATGCAACATGTTGATCAACCTGCTAGACTTTCAACTAAACTTAGGAAACCACCTACTTATTTGTTTGACTATGATTGTTCACATCTTTCTTTTGCTAATACTTCCTACTGCACTTGTTATTCTTTACAGTCATACTTGTCTTATTCCAATTGTTCTGACTCTCACACTGCTTTTTGCATGTCTTTATCTACCATCATTGAGCCTATATCTTTCAAAGAGGCTTGTCAACATGATCATTGGCAGTAGGCCATGCTTGCGGAGATTCAAGCTCTTGAGAGGAATCAAACTTGGTCATTGGTTTGATTGCCACCAAAGAAAATGGTTGTTAGTGCCAAATGGGTCTACAAGACTAAATTGAATGTAGCTAGGTCTATAGAAAGATATAAGGCACACCTTGTTGCGAAAGGATTCACACAAACCGAAGGCATGAATTTCTTTGAAACTTTTTCACTTGTTGTGAAGATAACCACAATCAGATTTCTTCTCTCCATTATCGTTTCGCAAATGGTTCTTGCACCAGCTTGACGTTGATAACGCTTTCTTGCATGGTGATTTAGATGAAGAAGTTTATATGAAACCTTCTCCAGGTTTGATCCTCCCATAACCTAATTTGATTTGCAAACTGCACAAGTCTCTCTATGGACTCAGACAAGCTCGCCAATGGAATTCTAAGCTCACATATGCTTTAATTTCCTGTGGTTTTTCTCAGAGCCCTGCTGATCATTCTTTACTCATCTACAACTCTGCTACTTCTTTTACTGCTCTGCTGGTCTATGTTGATGATATAATGCTCATTGGTGATAACATAGATGATATTATTGATGTTAAGCAGTTTTTAAATTAGAAATCAAAATCAAAGACTTGGGCAACCTCAAATATTTTCTTGGTTTTGAAGTTGCTAGGTCACGACATGGCATTATTTTGAATCAACGAAAATATTTCTTAGAAATCCTTGCTGAATTTGATCTTACTGGATGCAAGCCTGCCCACTCTCCTTCAAACCCTAATGATAAGCTTAAAGATGATGATGGTGATCTTCTTCCAGATCCTACTTCCTATAGGAGATTAAATCGAAAATTGCAGTATCTTACAAATACCCGTCTCGATATTTCTTTTGTTGTCCAACAAGTTAGTCAATTTATGTCTAAACCAAGATCCTCTCATCTCAGTGCTGTATTCAAAATCCTGAAATATCTCAAAGGATGCCTTGGTTTAGGCCTTTTCTATCCTTCCACAAATCCTCACAAACTTCAGGCGTTTTCTGATTCAGATTGGGCTACTTGTTGTATCTCTAGAAAATCTACAACTGGTATTGTGTATTCTATGGTAATTGTCTTATCTCCTAGAAATCGAAGAAACAATCCACCGTGTCTAGAAGCTCTAGTGAAGCTAAATATAGAGCTTTAGCCTCTGTTGTTTGTGAATTACAATGGCTAAAGTACATTATTGATAACTTATATCTTCAAATACCTCTTCCTTTCCCTACATTTTATGATAATCAATATGTCGTTCAATTGGCTAAGAATCTATCTTTTCATGAATGCACTAAACATATTAAAGTGAATTGTCATTTCGTGTTAAGGTTTTTGATGGACCCATTGTTCTTTCTTATGTTGCTTCAAAACATCATGTTCACTAAGCCACTTAATCCTGGATTTTTCAATATTAATTTATTCAAGATGGACTTATTGAATATTCACCACCCATTTTGAGGGAGGGTGTGAGAAAGACACGTTTTCTGTTTTATTCCACAGCTGACAATATTCTCTTTACCCCACCGTATATTATATTTGCTGCTTTATTTGTTAGTTTGTTAGGATGATTATTCAAGCTTTCCATCTCTTGTTTTTACTTTGCTGTATAAATTGAACAACACAATCATTTACTGTTGAGTTGAATTTTATTCCCACTTTTATTCTCTGATATATATATATATATATGACTGTAATAAATTAATCATAGTTGTGAGAGAGAACAATGGATAAAGGGTTGGAAAGTGTTCCTATCTTGTTGAAAAGTAGTGCAGAAAGACCATCTTAATATAAATGTAAGAAGCAACCATATTGAGAGTTGTAAAATTCACAGTGGCTTTGAATATTTGACTCTTTGAGATATCTTAGGTTTCCTATTATACTTAGAATACACATAAGTTTTGACTAGAATAACCACTCCATAAAGGCAGAACCATGTAAATCAAACTGTTAAAACATTTTCCAATACAAGCTTTGGAACTAGTGAGATGGTTGAACATTTATCTTTTTGTTTTGACACTATTCAAACTTTGAAAATATAGAAGAAGATGAAGGGATCTTCTAATGCTAATACCAAGATTCTCACGGGAACATTTGACCAATGAAAGTTGGTAAAACGTAAAAAAGTAAAAATAAAAATTAAGAGCATCTTATGAGATAAAAGTTGAAAGTTATAAATTGTTGGAAATAAAAAGAAGTGTCATTTAATAATTATAAAATTAAACAAATTGGAAACGTAACTTCTCATCTCGCTATTTTAAATGAAAGATCAGTTTTTAAAATTAAGCAAATTGTGAAATGGAAATATGGTTTGCAAATATTATTACTCAGGAAATAAAGCTGACTTGTGTTTCTGCAAAGTAAATAATTCAAGTTGTAAAGCTTATAAATTAAAATTTCAAACAAATTTATCCAAATAAGGAGGAGGAAAGGCCGAAGAAAAGACAACATCGGATAGAAACTTAGGAAATTTCTTGTTTTTTCTTTTTTTAATTTGATTTTTTAACAATTATGCAAGATTGGTCATAAAACTATTGGTGACATTCCCGAAGGAGTTATCAATAAATTAAAAATAATTGGACAGAGTAGAGTAAGTGATGATTGGTAGTTCGGTTTAAATTACAAGGATGATATTAATTTTGACTTAGTAAAAAATATGTTCTTTGAATTATACTATTTTAGAAAGAGATAAGAAAAATATCGGATTATTATAAAAAAAATTGAAACAAAATTATGTGATAAAAAAATAAATTAAAAACTGTTATAAAAGTAATATATTTCAATAGATAGGCTTACGATTCTAATAGGAGGACAAAAAAGAGAGTCAACCGGGTTAATCATACATGGTTAAAATAAAATAAAATATTTAATATTGGAACTATCGTTGCTTAAAAATATAACATTTTAAAATTATTTCAATTTTAAAATTATTTCAATTTTAAAATATATCTTTTATATAGTAACTATCTTTTAATAATAATGTGATTCCTACAATACAAAATTATTAGGACACACATTGATGTATTGGAAAATAACTTGGAAAGAATAAAATGTTATATTTTATTCTTATTTGTACAAAATTGGGATGTACAGTGGAATAGTTTATTGTACTATAAACTTTTATTATGAGTCTAATACAACTTATGATGTTGTCTTAGAGATTTTATCTTAATATATATATATATATATATATATATATATATATATATATATATTAATATAATGTAAATAATAATAAAAAATTAATGAATTATTGTGTAGTGGTTGAGTGCTTTTAATTACAATACAAGGCAATGGTGGGAGCCAAACTCATTTGAGTTTATTTTTTTTGGTGTGAGACGATAGTAGGGTCCACCAGAGGATTTGTTTTAAGAACTGAGTGGTGTTTGAAAAGAGTAAAAGTGGAAAAATTCGAAACTTAGCATCGAAGGAGAAGACACAGAGAAGGTGTTGTGTGAGTATAAATTCCGCCCTCAAACTCTTCCTCCTCAAACATACACATATATCAAACAATCCAACCAAACTCATTCATTTGCAGCATCAATATGAGTGGCAGCAAGGACGACGAAGGAAGCAGCTGGACCTCCAGGTTTCTGAAAGTGGCCAGTGCAGCCGCCGCTACCGTCGCCGTAGCCGGCGGTATATATGCCGTTCTCTCATCATCATCTGCTAACTCCGAGCATGAAGCAGCGTTTGGCGCAAGGCGTGAGAGAGAAGAACAGCTTTATAATAAGGGTGGCGCCGCCCTGGAGGTATGATAATTTCTTTTTCTCTTCACTCACAATACTTGTTTTATGGATTTCACCTCATGTATACAATGGCGCCACCATTAATTTTTTCACACCCACATGATTTGAAAGCAATTTACATTCCTAACATTGATATGCGAAGTGGAAGAAACCTGAGGCTGGTTGGGTGAAGCTGAACGTGGATGGTTCGCATGATTCGCAAGACCTTTCCAATGGACCCTCTGCAGGTTGTGGAGGGGTTGTGAGAGATTCATCAGTAAACTGGGTGCGTGGCTTTGCTAAAAACTGGACTCATCTTTGAAAGCGCACCAGACAGAGTTACAAGCCATTCTCACGGGGCTGCAGTTTGCTTCACGCATGAAGCTTAAGAAAGTGGTTTTGGAATCAGACCATAACTCGGCGGTGAGCATGGTGGAGAACGGGGTTAAGCCCAATCACGAAGATTACGATGTGGTGGAACAGATAAAGGAGAAGCTAGCCCGTTTTGAGGGGGAAGTGAGGCTTGTTGTTATCAACACCATGGCCAACAGTGTTGCTGACAGGCTCGCCAAAAATGCTCGTGATCCGTCTTTTAATCCTGTGTACCAGGAGTATGATGATCCACCTGAAAACTGTGTCCAGTATCTCCAAAGGGATTTGATGGGGTGTGTCAGCAGCTTCTAGATATATCTTATTAAAATAACAAACACAAACATGGAGTGAGGAAATTTCAACCCACTACTTCATCAACTGCTTTTACGTTTTATCTTTATGAACATCTTACCCATGTTTGTTTTAGTTTTTGTTGAGATGTTGGATGTCCGGTTCCGTTATAATTCAGTTCACTACTAGTAAAGACTATATTATGATATTCAGAAATCATCTATATTTTATCTTAAGAAAACTACTGCTTTACATCTAATTTCTACAACTTCAACTTTATGTTAAAAATAACTTTTTTAGTTACATAATTTTTATTTTGATATTTTGAGATGTTGTAACTATAGCTAAATTTAAATAATCTAAATAACAAGAATCTAAGCTAAACATTGCATAAAGTCAAAAAAACATGAAAGTGAAAGAATTTTAGCTAAGTCAGAAGGAATAAGGAACAACAATTAGACCTTACCATTTTTTTTAATATTTTCTACGAGATTTGATAATTATTAAATTTTTATGATAAAAGATAATTTGAGAGAATTATATCTTTAGATATTTTATTTGATATTTTTAAATAATTATTTTATTTAATTATGTGATTAAATATTAAAATGGTTTAAATCCTTGGATGGTCCTCGTATTTGTACAAGAATCTCAAGTTGGTCTTCATATTTTCAACTGTCTCAATTAGGTCATAATATTTGTAAAATTGAATCAATTTTGCTCTAACCGTTAAGTTGTCATAAACGGCATTAGTTGGTGCTGACGTGTTGCATAATTAATTAGCTGATGTCAAAATATTTTATTACGTGGATTTTTTTTAATTTAAGAGATTATGACATGGCAATCCTTGGTCGTTCTCTTCTCCTTCATTTTGATCTTCTATCTCGCGCAAGGAAAGTGATCGCGATGGCTTCGTGATAGCGCGACCAAGCGGCATTTGTGGTGGCTCGTGGCGGCGTCTTGAGCGTTCTTCTTCTTTTCCCTCTTTTTTTGCGCTATTTCGCGTTGCAAGGATGAACTTCTTCCCTCTTCTATTTCTGGTTCTGTTCAAAAGTTGCAGGGAGTAGGTAGTTGAAAAATAAGAAAGAGATTATTTTGTGGGTACCGTGTGATTGAAAGATGGTAAATTGGATTCCTTAAAATATTCTAGAAAGAAAAAAAATTTAGGAGAAATAATTTACGGCTCAGGTTTCTTTCTTTTAATTACTTATAAAAAGTTAATTATGAAAATGGATGATTCAGAACCCAAAAGCAGCGTCACTGAGAGGCACCATAGACGCAAGAAGCTCGATGCAAACCATTTTCCCTCTTTTTTGCTTGAACCCTAAGAGAGTGAAAAATCCCAATTTGATTTTGCAAAGCTTGCGGAGGCGATTAAGAGCCCCTTCGAAAGGCATTAGGGACAATTTGAAAACATGAATTAACCTCACAATTTGATAGCAGGTATGGGCTTGGAACCAACTCCTGGAAAATTAAAGGAAACCACATTGATTTAAAGAAATGTTGGAATTACTCAGAGTCGGACAGGAATATTTACAGTAATAGAAAAATAGAAATTGCTTCACTGTCATATGGTACCAAAACAAACCTACCTTCTTGAACATCATAATAAGCAACAATGTTAGTTGGATTGATCATAACTTGAGGATTTTCACTATACATGTTAGGAATCGCGCTATTATAGTAAATCTGTGTAGGAACAAAAAATGCACCCTTTGACTTTGCTGTAGTCCCCCGTGCGCACACCTTCTCCCATGCGAGACCCTCCCGTTAAGCCTGTGAAGCAGCCTAAGCCAAAGGCTAAGAATCCCAACAACAGGGAGATGAGACTTGAAGAGAAAAACAAGTTGGATTTAGGATTACAAAGTTTGCCAGAATAGAAAATGGAACAAGTGGTGCAGATCATAAGGAGGAGTAACAGGCATTTGAAGCACGATGCGGATGATATCGAGCTAGACATTGAGGCTGTTGACACAGAGACTCTTTGGGAACTTGATCGGTTGGTGAGGATGAATGAAACTTTTAGGGTTTTCTGAACGCTGCTCGCATAATTTTTTTATTTTTTTATTTTATTAAATTTCATGTCATAATTGGCAGCATAATTTTTTTAATAAAATATTTACCTCAGCATATCCACTTTAGCATATTTTAACCCTATCTGTAAAAACTTAACGGACAGGGCTTAATTGGCTTAATTGTTTAAATATTTGGATTCAATTAAGATATTTTGCAAATATATGAACTCAATTGAAACAGTTAGAAATATGAGGATCTACTTGAGATTCTCGTACAAATACGAACACCATCCGAAGATTTAAACCTATTAAAATATATTATTTTCCAAGTCTTTTTAATCCAACAAATGTGTCCTTAAATATTTTTAGATATCTACCATAATCAAATATATCTTGAAAATATTTAATTATTTAGAAGAGATTAAACTTTCAAAAATAATATTACAATATCTGAATAGCCTAAAACAAAATCCAGTCAAAATTATAAAATGACTTACGAAAACACATTAAGGAAGTTTAGGAACCCTTTCGGGGTGCTAATTTCCTCCTCTCTACCATCTTTCACATTCTCTACTCTCTCATTTTCTATTTTTATGTTACTTCTACATTGAATGGAGTGTTAAGTCTCTAGAGTTAATTCTGCTAAAATTTTTAATGAATTATGAGGTTAGAATTCAATAATTAGTTTGTTCTTTTGATTATTAATGTGATTTATTTTTATTTATGTCTTTTACTTCTTAATCAAGTAAAAGTAATAATTTTTATATTATAGCAAAGTTAGCCTAGTGATAAATCTACATATCATATCAATAATTTGAGTCCAAGGGTTTTTAATTTTAATTGAGAATCCACTTTGATTAAATTTAGAAACTTTCATGTGATTGAACAAATTTTTGCTAATAATTGAGAATGCACTTTGATTAAAGGTGAAAATTTTAAAAAGAATTAATCAAGAATGTTCTTTGATTAATTAGCTTTTTACTTGATATAAGAGGTTAAAGAATAAACATGATTAGACATAATAATATTTAACTAAGAATGTACTTTGGTTAAATTAATGTACTTTGGTTAAATTTGTTATGATTAATTTGGTTAATAGTGAGAACATGAACAAATTAACTGAGAATTTACATTAGTTAATTTGAAAATATAAGAAAATAATTAATTGAACAATAATCCTTAAGTAATCAATGATGAATCTTACTCTTGGAAAAGTATTGGAATCAACCTATTTTGTTTATTATTATTTTTATCTCTTTTTATATTTTTCTAATTTTATTTCTTTCTTTCATTTACTATTTTGTTAATTAATCTTTACTTATTTTGTTTATCCTTTTCTTCTTATATTATTTTTATTTTATTCGATTAACCTTTTTTGTATAGTTTTTATAAGAACTAATTTATTATAAATCAATTTCATGTTTGTTGAGAGGCGACTTATGGTTGACTATTTCGTAACTAATTTGTTAACTATTGACTTGACAATACTGAAGTTGCTATAGTAAAGTAGCATTACTTTGATTGATCAATGATTGAGTTATCATTGGGCAAAGGTTTTTCTTACTGAGCGAAACCAAAGTTAGAGAGTTCACTAACTTGGTGCCACTAAGTGTTGATCAGGATTGATGAGTGCCACTTATGTAGGGGTTCTCTGATTGGTTTGTCGTTGGACGGAACTTTTTACTGTTGGGCACCATTTTTCAGGATTTAAATCCTAGGAGCTCTAGTGGCAGTTTCGTGAGACAAGTCTTGGGTTGGTGGGTGAGAAAGTCGCTTTGGGAGCCATGTTGACCAGGTTGAGCAATAACCTCCAGTGGCGCCTCTGGATTTGTGACGTTAGGTGAAAATTCTTTGTTGTTAGAAGATACCATACAACTTCATTTTGCTTAAATATAATGTTTATTAGATGTGGATTTGTAATTTGGAGTGGAATACTATGATAAATGAAAGGATGGATGATATAGGGAATTTCAGGGAGAAAATCCTTTTGATGTGTGTTTCTTAGGGTATGCATTAAAGTAGAGACATAAAATGGAGGTTATCTTGAGACTTTACTAATCGTTTGTACTCAAATAGAGAATGATGAATTAGGATGTGAGAGTAATAGGAGATCTTTGTCTAAAGAACAATGTAGTTCTTATGAGAGTAAGGGATTAACCTTATCAAGTGAAAGGGTATCCACCACATGTGTTAGACTTTCAACTAAACTTAGGAAACCACCTGCTTATTTGTCTGACTATGATTGTTCACATCTTTCTTTTGTTAATATTCCTATTGCACTCGTTATTCTTTACAGTCATACTTGTCTTATTCCAATTGTTCTGACTCTCACACTGCTTTTTGCATGTCTTTATCTACCATCATTGAGCCTACCTCTTTCAAAGAGGCTTGTCAACATGATCATTGGCAGTAGGCCATGCTTGCGGAGATTCAGGCTCTTGAGAGGAATCAAACTTGGTCATTGGTTTGATTGCCACCAAAGAAAAGGGTTGTTAGTTGCAAATGGGTCTACAAGACTAAATTGAATGTAGCTGGGTCTATAAAAAGATATAAGGCACACCTTGTTGCCAAAGGATTCACACAAACCGAAGGCATGAATTTCTTTGAAACATTTTCACTAGTTGTCCAACAATTAGATTTCTTCTCTCCATTATCGTTTCGCAAATGGTTCTTACACCAGCTTGACGTTGATAACGCTTTCTTGCATGGTGATTTAGATGAAGAAGTTTATATGAAACCTCCTCCATGTTTGATCCTCCTAGAACCTAATTTGGTTTGCAAACTGCACAAGTCTCTCTATGGACTCAAATAAGCTTCTCGCCAATGGAATTCTAAGCTTACATCTGCTTTAATTTTCTGTGGTTTTTCTCAGAGCCCTGCTGATTACTCATGTGCAACTCTGCTACTTCTTTTACAACTCTGCTGGTCTATGTTGATGATATAATGCTCATTGGTGATAACATAGATGATATTATTGATGTTAAGCAGTTTTTAAATCAGAAATCAGAATCAAAGACTTGGGCAACCTCAAATATTTTCTTGGTTTTGAAGTTGCTAGGTCACGACAGGGCATTATTTTGAATCAACGAAAATATTGCTTAGAAATTCTTTCTGAATTTGATCTCACTGGATGCAAGCCTGCCCACTCTCCTTCGAACCCTAATGATAAGCTCAAAGATGATGATGGTGATCTTCTTCCAGATCCTACTTCCTATAGGAGATTAATTGGAAAATTGCAGTATCTTACAAATACCCATCCTGATATTTCTTTTGATGTCCAACAAGTTAGTCAATTTATGTCTAAACCAAGATCCTCTCATCTCAGTGTTGTATTCAAAATCTTGAAATATCTCAAAGGATGCCCTGGTTTAGGCCTTTTCTATCCTTCCACAAATCCTCACAAACTTCAGGTGTTTTCTGATTCAGATTGGGATACTTGTTGTATCTCTAGAAAATCCACAATTGGTTATTGCGTATTCTATGGTAATTGTCTTATCTCCTAGAAATCGAAGAAACAATCCACCATTTCTAGAGGCTCTAGTGAAGCTGAATATAAAACTTTAGCCTATGTTGTTTGTGAATTACAATGGCTAAAGTACATTGTTGAGACTTATATCTTCAAATACCTCTTCCTTTCCTTACATTTTATGATAATCAATATGTCATTCAATTGGCTAAGAATTCATCCTTTCATGAATGCACCAAACATATTAAAGTGGATTATCATTTCATTTCTGTTAAGGTTCTTGATGGACTCATTATTTTTTCTTATCCTTCAAAGCATCAATTGATAGACATGTTCACTGAACCACTTTATCCTAGATCTTTCAATATTAATTTATTCAAGATGGACTTGTTGAATATTCACCACCCATATTGAGGGAAGGTATGAGAAAGAGACGTTTTCTGTTTTACTCCACAGCTGGCAATATTCTCTTTACCCCACCGTATATTATATGCTTTATTTTTTAGTTTGTTAGGATGGTTATTCAATTTTTCTAGAATAATCTGTTGTTTTTACTTTGCTGTATAAATTGAACAACACACAATCATTTACTGTTGAGTTGAATAATAAAGATTGAGGTTTACCCATACTAAATTTTGTTCCCACTTTTATTCTCTGATATATATATATATATATATATATATATATATATATATATATATATATATATATATATATATATATATATATATATATATATATATATATATATATATATATATATGACTGTAATAGATTAATCATATATTATATATTTTATGTATCCATAATTGACATAGTAACCAATTTGAATAACTAAAACTTTGATAATCAATCATTAAATTAAAAAAAAATCAGTACTCATTCAATAACTAATAATTACTATATTTTTTAATCATTTAGACACAATATATCGTTTTCTAATAATAGTCTTTTTTTAGTAATTGATTTTTTTAATTGAGAATTAGTTATCAAATTAGTTATATATATATATATATATATATATATATATATATATATAATCTTGTAAATAGTACATAACAATATTGTGTTTTTCTTTCTTTTCTTCCTTCCTTCTGCATCATTTTCTTTTCCTTTTATTCAATATGAACGATCACATAAATTAATTTTAAAGACATTAGTTATTGCTTTGATATCATTATTTATCACTTAATTATTTATATTTGTAGTTGTTTAAACATTACTATTAATATAATTTTGATTACTTCCAATATTAAATATCAACATAAAACATATATATATATATATATATATATATATATATATATATATATATATATATATGAAATATCAAATAATTGTTTTTTCATATAATCAAATGTAATTCTTAGAACTGGAAAGTGAAAAATTCGCCCCAGCTAAGAAGTTGTGAGAGAGAACAATGGATAAAGGTTGGAAAGTGTTCCTATCTTGTTGAAAAGTAGTGCAGAAGACCCATCTTAATATAAATGTAAGAAGCAACCATATTGAGAGTTGTAAAATTCACAGTGCTTTGAATATTTGACTCTTTGAGATATCTTAGGTTTCCTATTATACTTAGAATACCACATAAAGTTTGACTAGGAATACCACTCCATAAAGCAGAACCATGTAAATCAAACTGTTAAAACATTTTCCAATACAAGCTTGGAACTAGTGAGATGTTGAACATTTTATCTTTTGTTTTGACACTATTCAAACTTGAAAATATAGAAGATTGAAGGGATACTCTAATGCTAATACCAAGATTCTCACGGGAACATTTGACCAATGAAAGTTGGTAAAACGTAAAAAAATTAAAATTAAAATTAAGAGCATCTTCATGAGATAAAAGTTGAAAGTTATAAATTGTTGGAAATAAAAAGAAGTGTCATTTAATAATTATAAATTGAACAAATTGGAAACTGTAACTTCTCATCTCGCTATTTTAAATGAAAGATCAGTTTTTAAAATTAAGCAAATTGTGAAATGGAAATATGATTTGCAAATATTATTACTCAGGAAATAAAGCTGACTTGTGTTTCTGCAAAGTAAATAATTCAAGTTGTAAAGCTTATAAATTAAAATTTCAACGAATTTATCCAGATAAGGAGGAGGAAGGCACGAAGAAAAGACAACATCGGATAGAAACTTAGGAAATTTCTTTGTTTTTTCTTTTTTAATTTGATTTTTACAATTATGCAAGATTGTCATAAAACTATTGGTGACATTCCCGAAGGAGTTATCAATAAATTAAAAATAATTGGACAGAGTAGAGTAAGTGATTGATTGGTAGTTCGGTTTAAATTACAAGGATGATATTAATTTTGACTTAGTAAAAAATATGTTCTTTGAATTATACTATTTTAGACAGAGATGAAAAACTATCGGATTATTATAAAAAAAAATTGAAACAAAATAATGTGATAAAAAATTAAATAAAAATCTTTATGTGATTCCTACGTTACAAAATTATTAGGACAAATATTGATGTATTGGAAAATAACTTGGAAAAGAGTAAATGTTATATTTTATTCTTATTTTTACAAATTTGGGATGTGTAGTGGAATGAAAAACCAAGGTTAAAATTTTTTGAATGGAATGTTGATGAAAATAAAAGAGTTCATTATGATTTAGAGCCAAAAACATTTTTTTTCTACACTTATTGATGAGTTTTATAGATTTTTCATATGTGCAACGACTAAGGAAATATGAGATGTTTTGGAGGTGACTCATGAAGGCACAAATGAAATGAAGAGAGCAAGGAAGAATTCTTTGATCCAAGAGTACGGAATGTTCATGATGAAAAGTGGTGAGAATATATATCATGTACAAAAGAGGTTCATCCATATTGTTAACCATCTTCTTGCTTTTGGGAAGACATTTGATAAAGAAGAGATAAATATCACGATTTGAAGAGCTTGAATAGAAGCTGGCAGCCAAAGGTCACTGTTATATTTGAATCAAGAGATCTGACTACAATGAACATGACAACTTTATTTGAAAAATTGAAAGAACATGAGCTTGAACTTGGGAGATTGAAAGAAGAGGAAGAAGGAGAGAAAAAACATACAACTGCTCTCAAGACAACAAGCAAAACAGGCTCAAGAAGACATGTTGAAGAAGATGATTCTGAAACTAAAATATCATATGATGAAGCAATGAATTTTATGGTAAAAAAGTTATCTAAATTCATGAAGTTCAAAAACAAAACCAATTATGATTTTGCAAGTAATACAAGGACAAATAGGAGGAAAGGAAAAGTCATTGTTGCTCCTACATGTTATGAATGTGGTAAAGTTGGACACATTAAGCCTAACTGTCTAATTATAAAAATGAAGTAAAAGCTGGAGGATAAAAGTAGTCAAGACAAATATTAACTGCCCCCACACATCACCATGAGGCTTTCCAATGTATTTTGTCCTCACTCGCACACTTTCCAGGAAAACTTCCCAGAAGGTCACCCATCCCTAAATTACTTGTCCTCACTCGCACACTTTCCAGGAAAACTTCCTAGAAGGTCACCATCCCTAAATTACTCCAGGCTTTGTCCTCACTCGCACACTTTCCAGGAAAACTTCCCAGAATGTCATCCATCCCTAAATTACTTCAGGCTAAGCATGCTTAACCATGAAGTTCTTATGGGTTAGGCTACCAAAAAGCAAATGCATTTGGTGATATGAGTAGCCAAATCAATCCCCTTAAGATATCCTTTAACTGTATAGTCTCATACCTATACAGTCTCTAGATCCCTTTCATTTCGGTGTATGTTCAATTCGTCCATGTGCCCCTTCCACTAGAAGCCTGCAAGGAGCCGCTCCTTGTCAGCCCCTTACACTTCGTGCCTCTTGCACCGACGATCACTCCTTACCCTCATTAGTGCCCGGATGTCACAATTTAGATGAGAGCCTTGAAGAGGAAATAAATCTTTGTTTGATGACAGGTTTAATTTGTTTTGAAAGCAGTGGTTGTAGCTTTGAAGATGAATCCATTGAAGACAGGTATTACCAACTACTTGATGCCTTTCAAGAATTACATGGTGAAGCTATGAAAATGTAGTACCAAGTAAATAGGCTTAAAGGTGAGAAGGGGGTGCTTAAATGATACACAAAGAGAATGAAAGCCTAAAATTTGAATTGGAAAGTTTGAAGAATTCACCTAGGCAAACTATAAAAGTGAGTGAGGTGAAAGTTTAAGAATGTACAAACTGTCCAATACAATTAGAGAGAATCAAATACCTAATGAACACATTGTCAAAATTCACTTTAGGTAGCTCTAACCTTAAAGCCTTGTTAGGATCACAAAGGAGTGTACTTAATAAGCAAGTAAAGTTTCTACAGATGTAACAATTGATGAATAAAGCGGCAAGGATTAGTGAGTAGTTGGGGAACTTATGGGTATTGAACAATTTTTTATTTAATAATGTAAAATTTTCGTGACTTCATTTGAAGGTTTCAAATTTTGGCTATGGTTTAATCGAATTCAGATTAAATGAATACGATTGCAGTTTAAAAAGGTTTTAAATTTTTAGTTTCCGCAAGAGAGAAGGATTTTATAACTTATTTTTGACATCCAAAATTGGGGTGTTACATCATATATCAAATCAAATATGATCTTTTGGTTATTGTATAATTTTCTCATCTCTTACTAAGCCTCGTAACACTCATTTTGTTGTTGTTTGTATTTTTTTTTACATTTTTTTTGTTGTGATTTAAGTGAAGATACTAAAAGTTGTATTATAAGTATGATGGCAAATTTACATGCAAATGTAAGAACTTAGAAAATAGTATATTAAGAGTTATAGTATCTTCTAAATAATAAGACTCGTTTATTTTAATATTAAAATTTCAAAGTATGAATATAATTTCAGTTAACCAGTCTCATTATCTAAAATCATATCATCTCTCTATAAAACATGTTCTTTAAGAGATCTTTACCATCTCTTTTATTTTTCTAACATCTAGTTCATCTGTTTTAAAATCAAATACCACCTAAATGACCACAAAGGTAAGATCTTCAAGTCTGCGCAATCAGTTTCTGCAAAAAAGTAAGTTAGTTTCTATTATTTTCTTTAGTCAGTGTGTTTCTCCACGCATGTGAACAATTATCTATTGCATGTGTCATCTAAGTCTTCTAAAGGACTCTTTGCTGATCAGTGGTCTTAACGATATGTCTTGATCATGTTTTTGTGATTTGTAGGAGTAGATAGAGTTCCTTAAGCGGTTGGAGTCATTCTAGGTTCATTAGAGCAGTTTGATCTTCTAAGGCTAACTACCACGTTTTAATGTTGTTGATGCTTTGATAATGTGTTGCATGTTTGTTTTGGTCTAAAATTGGGAGTTTGACATGTAGAAATTCTATTGTGTTGATTGTTTTATGTTGTTTGTATTTGGTTGATTTGGTGTTGAGTTAAGGGACTCAAAATATGGTCAATTGAGCAATTTGGTATTCACTCTAACACCTAAACCTATTTTTGAACCATGCACTAAGTCAGGAATACCAATTTGATAATCTTTATAGGCCTATGATTCCCTAAATCACAATGTTGAAGTTATTGATTTTTGATATGACGTTGAGCTGTGCGGTGTGACGCTGAGTGTAGCTTGACTGTGCAAGTCTGCAAGCAGTTGTAGTTGTGCTCCATACCATTTACTTCTAACATTCATTGTTGAGCAACCATTTTTGTGAATGGTTGGCACTGAACAATGATAAAATATTGTTTTACGTCAGTTATCACTACATGTTTATAACCAATTAATCTTTAATTTGTTGAATAAAAAATTGTTCTCGTTGAAAAAAATGAAATTACAAATTGAAAAAAATGAAATTACAATAGCTTTGACATTATCTTATCCAAACAAGATAAGCCTTCAAGAAATCATTATAAGCATGATCTCATTATAGCTTGAGCTATTTCTGATTTCCATGAAGATCTTGCTCATGCATCTAAAACAACAATGGTCCATTATGGTTTAAGAATCTATTTCCGAGAGTTCAAGACTTTTGTAGGACATAACGACACTTGGACAAATTTGACCTATAAGTTTTTTCTTATCGGATACTTTTCCCTGACTCGTGGGTCAAGATTAATTCCTGAGTGGGTCAAATTGTGACTAATGTTTTGAGAGTGTTTCATCCTACACCTCCAAGATTTCATCCTGCACCTCCAAAAATTACACTTTTAACCTTCTGACATATCATTATTATCCTACACCTTTAACTTTATAGAAAATTTTATTTTTAATTTTAATAAATATATTTTTATTTTCTTCTTTTTCTTATTAAAAAGACTCTATATCACCTTAATAATAACTAAATTTAAAATTCAAATATTATTTAATATAATTTTATATTTTAATAATTATTAAAATATGATTTATGTTATAATAATAATTATATTAAAAATAAAAAATAAAATAATTGAAAATAAAAAGAATAACAAAAAAGTAAATTATATTAAATAAAATATTTAATATATTCAAATATATTAAATTATATTAAAATATTAAATTAAATTAAATAATTATTAAAATTTAAATAATAAACAAAATTTTAAAACAGTTATTTATCAAATAACAAATAAAATTATATTAAATAAAATATTTAAATATACTAAATTATATTAAAATATTAAATTAAATTAAATAATTATTAAAATTTATATATAAAATAAAATTTTAAAAATCATTCTTTATCGGATATGGATATCCGATTTATAACTTATCGGATATCGATATCCGATTAACAAATTTTTCAAAATTTTTGGTTTTTTAAAATTTAAATATATTAAATATGATTTTAAGTATTATTTTTATTTTATTTTTATTCTTATTTTAGTTATTATTTTTCAATTTTCTTAATAAAACTATTTTAAAAATATAAATTATATTTTATTAATTATTAAAATATATAAATATAATAAATACATATTATAATTTTTATTTAAGTTTAATATTTATTAAATTTTAAATAAAAAGCAAAGTATTAACATATTTTATAGATTTTAATATATAAATAAGCTTTTTAAAATTTTCATTTTTATTTAAAATTTAATAATTATTTAATTTATTTTAATATTTTATTATAATTTAATATATTTGAATATATTAAATCAAATTTAATTTTATTATTATTTATTATTATTATTATTATTTTATTTTTATGTTTTTAATATAACTATTATTATAATATAAATTATATTTTAATAATTTTTAAAATACAAAATTATTTAAAATAATATTTAAATTTTAAAATAAATTAAATTAAATTATTATTAAGGTAATGAAGATTGTTTTTAATAAAAAAGAAAAGAAATGGAAAAATATTTATTAAAGTTAGAAATAAAGTTTTGAAAAAGTTGGAGGTGTAGAATGATGATGAGATGTCAGAAGGTTAAAAGTGGAATTTTTGGAGGTGCAGGATGAAACTTTGGAGGTGTAGGATGAAACACTCATGTTTTGAAAGGGTATGTATGGATGACATTAATGGTTTTTCTTCCTGCACCTTCATGTTTTTCTTCTTGCAGCACATAAAACTTGTAATCTCATAAAAATATTTTTTGAATTAAGTATTCTAAGTCATATTTCCTGATCAAAAAATAAATCTAAAATATACAAATAATTTTCCAAATTATTACAGAAAATATTTCAAAAACAATATTCTAAAACATTCAATAAGTATATAAAAAAAAAGTATATTCTAAGTTGGATATTAGTTAAAATATTTTTTTGGATTCAAAGAATACGCTGTTTGGGAAAGTATCCTTGCTGGACTGCTTCTAACCTTACCACTGTAAAGGAGTCCTTCTTTGGTTACGAAGGTGAGTTTTGGTGTCTTATCTTTAAGTATTTGGAAGCCAATTTGCTTGAAATTGAGTCCTTCTCATGGAATGACTTACGTTCTTCATTGGTGGGATCCCTTTATGGTCTTCATGTATTAGATATTTGATGGCAACAATGAAATTTTGTTTGATTTATCACCATTGATGGACGAAATGGAGGTGCAGGTGATGGAGTGGGTGCAGCGGCGCTGTGCAGAGGAACACGGGAGAAGAAGTGGACGATGAAGTGATTTTAGGTATAAGTTGGTCCATTTTGCATTCATATGACATAAAGATAAACAGAAAATGTAATATTTGAAGTTATTGATCATATAATTTAATCACAATTAGTAATAAAGTATTTGCAAGTAGGTTACACACTAATCACAAGCTATTGTAGAAATTGTATGAGGTTCTTGTTCCTCTAAACTATCCTGCAAGTAAAGGATCCTCTCTAAAGTATTGAGGACCTCTCCCATAGTTGGCCTATCTGCAGTTCTATCAGCCAAGCAGTGGATGCCTAAGTCCACAAACGCCCTCAGGCATTCTGGCCTAACATTCCCTGCTAAATGAGGATCAACTAATTCATCGATGCTTCCACACTTGTAACAGTGCACGGCCCATGTAGCCAATCCAACTTTCTCATTTTCCTCTTCCACTGCCACAGGATTCACAGCTGCTCTTCCACACAACACCTCAAACAAAACCACTCCAAATGAATACACATCAGATTTTTGAGTCAGTTTTCTTCTCTTATAGTACTCAGGGTCTAAATATCCTAAAGTACCTTTAACCTCCGTGCTTACATGTGAGTGGTAAAGTGAGGGAACTGTTCTACACAACCCAAAATCTGCAATCTTGGCTACCCAATTCTCATCCAATAATATGTTGGCTGACTTCACATCACGGTGAATCACTGGGTGCCTTGTGCTAGTGTGGAGGTAATGTAGTCCTCGAGCTGCACCAATACAGATCTTTATTCTTTGAATCCAAGACAGTGGCTGTTTTCTTTTCTTGTATAAGTGGTCAGACAGAGGACCCTCAGCCATGTATTCATACACAAGTATCAGTTCATTTCCCTCTTGGCAGTATCCCAGCAGTGACACTAGATTCATGTGACAGAATGAGAAAAAATTGATCTCAGTTTGAAACTCTTTATATCCTTGACCAGATCTACGATTAGAGCGCTTTACTGCAACATCAGTAACTCCATCATGATGCATGATGCCTTTGTACACCTTTCCGAAGCCTCCCTCCCCGATGACTAGATCTTCACTGAAGTTGCTTGTAGCTATGCTGATTTCTTCAAGTGTGAATTGATGGCAAAGACCTGAGGTTACTGTGGGTTGAATGTTTTTGTGACTTCTACTAGAATTTGATGGAAGTATATTAGAAGTTCTCCACTTCAATTTTTTCCCTGCTCTGTGGATGTTAATGAAGAGTGTGAAGAGCAGTCCGAAGATAGTACCTAAAGTAGCAGCAACCACAATGATGACATGTTGACCTTTCTTCTTTCTTTGTTCGCTTCTCAACTGGAACATTGCTGCAAGACTATGATTACTATCACTTATCTTCATGATCTCCATTCCATTCAGTATGGCATCGGCATATTTTGGTTTTGACTCCAAGTTTGGTTGAAGCGAGATCCACAAATCTTTCCTCCTCCCAGTTTCCGTAGGAACCATAACAACATAGTCCTTGTGCAAAGGAGTAAATGGTGCTCCGGCAGAAGCAACTACGTCCATCCTCTCCTCTGCTGTTTGGTTGTTTATGTACACTTTGAACACCCTTTGATTGGGCTTCGTTACCCCAATAGATATCTCACAGAAATGAAGCCTAACGAGGTACTTGAATCCAGAATCAACAGGGAAAGACCATGTTAAATTGTACTTCATGTTAGCATCTCCATCACTACCCATTGTCCTGGCAGTCCAATATATCTCCTCCGGTGCTGAATAATTGTAATCCTTTGAAGATAAAGTGGTGTAATTCAAGCTAACAGTAACAGACTTTATATTGAGGACACCTCCAATGTGTGAACGAGATATGTATCTAGAATCATCTGACCACATTCCAAAAGCATTTTCTCCACCACAAATGCCAACTCTGTAAAGCGTCTCTAGAGCATATTCATCATTAGTCAACAAAATTTGCTGGTGCCCAAGGTAAGGAACAGGAACCTTGGAAAACGGAAAGTATATACTTTTGGGCACCGGGAATATCTCAATGCCATTTACAAAAGCAAATGCTTTGGAAATTAAAGGAGATGGAGTAAGTGTAATGGTCAGTTTGTCTTCCCTAACATTTAGTAAGAAATCCTTGGTGAAAAACTTCGAGTTTAGCTCTTCTGCAAAATCTGATGGATTGAAATCACTTACAAGAGTGTAAGGCCCAGCTTTTACAGAGAAATAAGCCTTGTCAGAGGGGATCATCATCAGATATAAAGATGAGAGAAAGTAAAGACGAATGAATTTAAGGCCAGGGGAGGAAGGAAAGGAGTAGGTCAATGGAGAATGAGTTATTCTTGCTGTTGAGTATGGAACTTTTGGTACTAGAGAGTCTTTCATGTTTGAGAGCAAGAGTGTGGAAGAGCTGTTGCCATACTGTGGAGGCAAGAAACTAGATACACCATCTCCTACCCAAATTTCTCCATTGAATGATGATGCTTCAGAAGTACCACAGTTTAGGAGGATTTTATCAGGGACATTAATTGGATAACAAGAGATTAAATGGATGAATGTTACCAACAAAAAGAGGTGTAGTAGTACACAGCTATTGATGCTATTCCTACTTGACTCTATCATGTGGGATTCCATCATGGTGACTCAGGAATATGGTGTGAAGGCATAGATTATGAGTTCATATGTAAAATTATGAATGCAAAGTCCTAATTTTGTTGCGTGGTCTAACTTTTTTGTATTGAAAGCTCAACAATGCTTCTAGCTGGAGACACCCAACCACCCTTGAAAACTGAAGATAGATTTAGCCTTTGATTATCAATATAATATTTCAATTTCAATTCAAACAAAACACTATTGAAAACACCCTTATTATACTTGGTGCTATCCACAAAATTTATCCATTATGAGATTTAGAAATTGTGGTAAAATGTAAGGTGGAAATGGCCTGAATATTTGGTGTCATGCATTGATGGATACGAGTTGACTGATAGTTTAGCTGACTCCAAGCCACTTCTTTATTACTGTTGTGTTTACTAGTCCACGCGGACAGTTTCAATGTTGGCATTTTGCAATAGACAATACAGAAGTGAACGTATTCTGCAAGGACATCAAAGTCCCTTTCATAAGCTGTGAAGTTATTGTTCTTAATTGGAGTATGTTATACCGACATATTTTTTAATATAAAATTTGATTAAATAATTAAAAATGGATAATTTGTTATAACCTTAGTTAGGGTACTTAGCAATCAGAACAATTATGATACAAACAATCATATTTTTCACATTTCAAGATCTGTGGTTAATAAAAATGAGGAAGTAATTTTTCGGCCTTTTGGCGATTGCAACTCAATCTGTATTTTCAAATATTGAAAGTAGATGTTAACGCGTGGGAGGCATGGATTTTTTGTTGAAAAATATTATAGTCAATTTAATTAAAAAAGTGGAAAGGCCTTTATTAATTCAATTGAAAAATAAATAGTATAAAAGTCATGAATATTATGAATAAAAGTTTGAGAGTCTACAACGTTATATTTATATGTATTGTTTAGATAAAATTTATTTTCATCATGGAATTTGTGAGATCAAATAATAATTTTTTTATTAACAATTTAGATATTTTAATATTTAAAGTTTAAAATAACGCAAGTAAAAGAGAATAACTACTGAATTTTCTTTAATTGCAATCAAATTAGTTTCATTTTTCAACATACATATTGTTCTTAAATGGTTGATAGTTTCTTAATCTACTGGAATGTTAAAGATTATTCAATACTAAATTTTCAATTATTTTCTATATGTTGTAAACTATTAATGGGATGTTGGCTGCATGCAGAATTCCCCTTACATACTAGCACTTGCCGTAAGCCATTTGTACGAAGCAATTGGCCTGTTGTTTACGGGAAAGTTCAGAAAAAAACTCAGAATTGCAGCAGTGGTAGCGCAATACAAATGATTTCTAATAGTGCTTTTGATTCCTACAACACATTATTTGAAATGGAAATGTCTTAATGTCTAAAAGCATTGAGGCAATTTGTTTGTGGAAAGATCACGTTCACCGACCAATAGGCGTCATGATTTCAGAGAACTCAACCCCAGGTGTCAAATCTGAATTACCCTGCAGAGCAGCATTATGATTTCCATTTGGGACACTGCCTTCATTTTTCTGAAGATGCATTGCCAGAACAAGGCTCTCTAGCACTTCACCAATGGATGGCCTTTCCGTTCCTCTTTCAGCCAAACATTTCATTGCAACTCCTAAATATAACTCAAAGCACTCCTTAATTATGTTTTCTTTCAAGTTGGGATCAACTATTTCCTCCACATTTCCATTCTCAAGGCACGACACAGTCCATTCAGCCAAGTTAATATGCTCATCATCTTCACCTACACTTACAGCAGGTCTTGCACTCAGAACCTCCAATAACACCACCCCAAGTGAGTATATATCAGATTTCTCAGTCAACTTGTGGCTTTCATAGCATTCGGGATCTAAGTAACCAATGCTACCCTTCACGTTGGTAGTGACAAAGGAAGGGAAACCTTCCTTTGACAACCCAAAATCTGAAATTTTGGGCACCCAGTTGTGATCCAAGAGTATGTTGGTTGTCTTGATGTCGCGGTGAATGATCCTGTCCTTTGTGCCAGTGTGAAGGTAGTGCAAACCCCTTGCAATTCCCATGCATATCTCAAGACGTTGAATCCAATCCAAAGGGGATCCATCTCTCTGCCTCAGATGAAGATGATCGTGCAGACTTCCATTGGCCATGAAGTCATACACCAATATCATCTCCCCATCCTCATTGCAATAACCCAAAAGGGATACCAGGTTATGATGCTTAAGCTGTGAGAGCAAAAGGATCTCTGCCTCAAATTCTGAAATACCTTGCTCTGACATTGGATTGGCACGTTTAACAGCCACGTAAGTTGCACCATCGGTGAAGCTACCCTTGTAAACACTGCCAAATCCACCAGTGCCTATAAGTAAATCCTCATGGAAGTCATTTGTCGCCAATTTTATATCTCGCATTGAAAATTGAGTGCAAAGTGACCACTTTTTTGCTTTTTCAATTCGATTAGGTGTGTGGACAGTGAGACCGCACAGTGAAACGACCCTTCTAAGCTTGATCACCTTTAACCTGATTAGGAGTAAGCAAAGGAGAACTGGCAGCACCACTGCAAGAAGTCCACATCCAATCAGGACGAATTTGAGTTTCTTCGAACTTTTATTAAAATGTGCAACATGGGAAGCCTTTTCATCGGACCCAGACAAGAAGCTTTTGGAAGGGTTGAGCCCTGCAAGACTCTTATCACCAAAATTGCTGAGTTTAAAGATCTCCACACCATTCAAGTAAGCATTATAGTACATGGGTTTAGAATCCTTGTATGGGTGCAGATCAAGCCACAAATCTTGCTTTCCCTCGTTAGCGTGTGGAACCATCACTACGTAATCTCTGTGTACAGCAACTCCGGGCTTCCCAACCAAAGCAATTATATCAACTTGCTCTTCAGCTGTTTGATTATTTAAAAATACGGTAAAAACTACCTGATTGACCTTTGTTATACCTTGATAAATTTGACAGAAGTGAAGCCTGACCAGATAAAGGAAACCAGAATCAACGGGAAAAAACCATGTCAAATTGAAATTTAAATTTATAAGTCCATCATAAAAAGTTGGCATTGAGCGGGATATGCGGTAAACGTCTACTGGGGCTGAATATGGTGGAGCATTATCAGAATACAAAACGAGCATGCTTATATCAAAGGATTGAAAACTAATACTAGCCCCGAAAATGTAAACTTCATCAGAGTCCCAACTCCGAAACATGCCAGTGTCATATTTGGGTGGGATTTGCTCACCTCCTACATTCAATCTGTACAAGTTCTCCATGGCAGTGTCATTATAAATGTCCAAACCATTGTTATGGCCAACTAAGGGAAGAGGAACATCATCACTACCCATCGTGTATAAATTATGTGGCATTGAAACAACTTCAATACCATTCACAAATGCAAAGGCACGAGAGGCATTATATGATGGGGAGAAAGTGAGTTGTAAAACACTCCCACTAACATGCACAATGAATTCTTTCATGAAATAGGCCAAGTTATAGTAATCAGCGTTGAGGGAAGCACTGAAGTTATGGAGAAGAGTGAAGTTAGCAGCACTTACTGATAAGAAAGCATCGGAGATGTTGAGATTGATGTAGGAAGCTGGGTAGAAGTGAAGGCGAATGAATTTGGGACCTGGAGTTACATTGAAGGTGTAGGTGAATTTAGAGTAAAAGATCCTTGCAGTCATATAGGGAACTTCTGGAATGGATTCAAGAGTGTTAGGGGCTCTCACTGCCAGGGACTTGGTGTCAGCATCAGAGGGAACATACGGTGAAACAATATCCCCATTCCAATTCCTTCCATCATATTGAACATATTCTGAAGTGTTGGAGCCGCAGCTGAGAACTATGTTCTCTGTAGGAACATAACTACCATCATCAGCAACTGCAACTAGTTGTAGGTTTGAGAGATACAATATAAAAATGTAGCCTGAGCATATGATAGGGTTCATAATTCTTCTCATCAATCTTGTGTCTCAACAAAGATATTTGAGAAAGGAAAAAACTATCAGCTATAGCACTTTATCCTAATTTCCTAATTATATAGCTTGATTTTTCAACAAAATAATTGTTTGCTTATTTTCAGTTTCAACGTTGACTTGGCCACTAAAGCTTGTGTTTTTCCTTACGAGACCTCCATTGATAATATATTCCAATATCCAGCCAACATTACTAGTTTGCTACGAATGACAACTTATATCTTTCAAGTAGCCTTGACTATAGGTAAGGAAATTGTCCCCATTGTCAATTCTTGATTTTCTGTAGTGTCATTTATTCAATGTGATTGGCAATTTGTACCGTATGAAATTACAAAACTATTTAAACACTTATGCTGCCGACTTAACTTGTTAAAATATTAATTCTAATGGAATTTTGAAACTTTCCAAACTAAATTAATGTCAAAAGAATTTATATTAACATTCTTTTATGAAATATGGTAACATGGATGTAGTCTCTTATTTAAGAGAGCTACATTCCCGTAAGACATATTGACACATCACTTAACACTTAACAATTGTTAGTACATGTGGCAAAAATTAATTTTACGAATCAAATAAAAAATCTCAATATTTTTGCTGCAAAAGTTCCTTTTTCTTCCTTTTCATCTGTTCCGGACAGCAACCAAATTAATTTCTCACATCATGGGAACATGGCCTAAATGGATCCAAACATGGCATACTGTGCGAAAACTTAGTCCTTCTAATCCAAGAGTTACTATCTTCGCCCATCTTATTTTCAACTTTTCCTCTCTACAACCTGAGAAATCTCAAAACTAGGTTGAGACCCTTCAACCAGAATGAGGGGAGGAATGACCAAAAACCCCATTGTTTACATTTGAAAAAGAAAAGGGTAGTATTCCATTAGAAGTTGAAGATAGAGGCAAAACAAGATATTATTCAACAAAAGAACAAGACCATCCATAGACTCAACATCAAGCATCCCATTCTAGCCAAAACCCATCTTCCGTAAATAAGCCTGAAAAAAATCCACACAAATATCTCAACAAATTAATCCATCCAACAAAAAGGTAAAACGATCACAGAAACCTTGAAATATACAACAAGTAAAAGAAAATAACTCATTTGTGTTGATAATGAAAAACAACCTTAATTACCTCCATAACAGCCACAGAGGTGGGAAAATCCGTAAAAGAATGACCGCGATATCAAACTAATATGTCGGTATAACATACTCCAATTAAGAACAATAACTTCACAGCTTATGAAAGGGACTTTGATGTCCTTGCAGAATACGTTCACTTCTGTATTGTCTATGGCAAAATGCCAACATTTGAACTCTCCGCGTGGACTAGGAAAAACAACATTAATAAAGAAGGGGCTTGGAGTCAGCTAAACTACTCAATCAGTGAACTCGTATTCATCGATGCATGACACCAAATATTCATGCCATTCCCACTTTCCATTTAATAAAGGTAGTTATAGATTAAATTTTTCAAAATTGAGTTTAGATTTAATTTAAATAAAATAGATTGAATATATATTCATATCTAGATTTGGACTTTTTTTTTCAATTTAATTTGGAATAAATTTGGAGAAATTTTATTTTTGTGAATTAGATTGAATATAATAAAATCGGTTTAATATACAATATAATTAGGTTTATTGGACCTGGACTTAGATGGATTCGTGTTAACTGAGTTCTTGTTAATTTAGCTTGACTTGGTCTTGGTTGCATCACTTCAACATCGACCAAAGCTTACTTGAGACTCATCCTTGCATATCAACTTAACTCAACCTACACCCATGCCTATTTGACTCAACCTTGGGCTCAGGATGAGTTGGCTAGGCCCTCAACCTAGACCGACTCAAATTGACCTTCAACCTAGGACAACTTTGTCCATTTTTATTTTCCTAATTTAATTCAATCATGTTTTGCTTATTCTTTAATAATTACCTTGATTATCTGTTTTGCAACTTTGTTTACATGCATGAATTGAGATGATTGAAATATTTCTTGTTTTAGGTCACTCACTGTAACTTACCATGATGATAATTTACTTGTAACTACTTTAAGTTTGTGAATCCTTTTTCTTGTTTTTAAGATTATTGCAACCATGATGATAATTTACTTGTAACTACTTTAAGTTTGTGAATCCTTTTTCTTGTTTTTAAGATTATTGCAGAACCTTTAAAGAAAAAAACTATATTTTTTCATATATTGAAAGATAAAGAAACTTCGGAATCGTCTTGAAAATAGATTGTTGATAAGTGTGGGAGTAGTAACCTCTCCATGAAAATATTTCTCCATCAAAATAGTTTGCCATGAAAATCTTTGACAAAGTAAAGAAAAAAAAAGTGAAAAGAAAGAAGAGGAAAAAATACAAATAAAAAATTGTTCAAAGGGTAAGAAAAAATATAGTTATTTTCAAATATTTGTTCATTTGTTCTTTCTTTTGCTCTTCTCTTGTAAAATCTAAAAGTTATCTACCTTTGCCTTGACTTATTACATTCTTGTAAAGTCTTCTTGATCCAAGATTCCATGCTATATCAAAATCTTGTTATGTGGTGATAGTGTTTGCTTAAATTAGTATTTGATGTAAATATTTTAGGGATTACAATTTTTATCTTGAATAGATTCTATCCAATTTTATCTATCTTGCTTACATTAATATTTTTTTATCATGATTAATTACTACAAGACATCATTTTTCTTATTTATTAAATATTTTTATTATGGTTTATTAACTAAGTCATAACTATTAAACAAAATTATACTAATTACAATTTATATTCTAAATTAAATTACACAAACCAAATCAATATTTCTTTATTTTAAATAGTTTAATTTTATTATGTAGATTATTTTTAATTTATGATATTATTTTAAAACCCAAAAACAAAATCATATTAAATATTTGCTATTATTTTTATAATTTTTATTACGTTTTAATTTTTATTATTTTTTTAATCTCTTTTTTTTTTAATATTTTGCAAAGAAATAGAAAAACCAAATAGAATTTAATATTCAACGAATCAAATTCTGACCAATTTTTCGATAATATAAACCATTGTTTATGGTTCAAAATTAGGCTTCTTGCAAATCAAATTCTGAATTGGAAAATGAAGACGTATTTCCTTGTAAATAATGTTGAGATAGATTTATTTCGATAATTTCTTTTAAAAAAAATTATTTGATAAAAAAATTTGTCGTTTGGATTAATGTTAAATGGGTTGTCAATATAATCTTATAAGTTATTTTGGTGTAATTTGATGTACACCACTCAACTCAATCTTGAATTTCATGAACACCCGCAATTTGGTTAGTAACGACCAAGTCAACCAATGGATTATGAAATTCAAACATTATATAGTCTTTAAGAATTGCAAGGCTTAAATCATGCACAAATTTTAGAAAAATGTCAAGAATGCCACATTTTAGCATATAATTTTTAATAATTTGTTTTAAAATTTGTTAAAAATAAAAAAAGGGCTTACTAGATTTTACAAGTAAAATTGTAATTTTAATTAGTGATAAACATAGGCAGCAATTGTGTATTAATTTTTAAACCCTTTATTTAACTATTACCAAAGTTAGGGTTACCTATTGTGAACTAAATTGATCTATATGCTTTCAACTAAAAAAATGAATTTAATGTATTATTACTGCAGCCATAACTGTCTGTGTCTTTGTGGTGAAACCCTCATTCATCACATGCTCTGATTCTGCTCTGTAGCAAGGAACCTAAAGTTCACAATGCCACCATGTAGTACCCATTATGGATAATGGCCCACATAAGGACACCATGCTCCTTTTCCACTCTTAATTCCAATCCCTTTTTTTTTCATTCTCTGCACACTTTATTATGTACAAACATTGTGGATTACAGACACCAAAAACATGATTCATGATTTATACTTGTATATATCTTGAAGCTCAAAACACCCCATAAATTTGGTTCATTGATTAAGCCAATAGCCAGAAATCTTTGTGACGCTTGGTAGTAATCATGTATCCACCACTCTTCTTGCTTTTTCTTCTCACTGCAATGGCCATGCAATGTGCATTCTGAATGCAGTACTCTACCACCCCACCAGTTACTCTCTGCCCTGCCCACATCATCAGAAGACGCCATGTTGTGGACCTCTTCTTCTGCCCCAAAACCAGAAGTGCCACGCCTTGCTTTTTTGCCTCCTCCACTATTTTTTTACCCTTTTCCTTTCCCTCTATCACTGTTATCTCTGTTTGTACCTACCAGAATCATGTTGTTTGATATGAGTTCATTAAGTGGTAATACATATATATGTATGCCTCACTTATTACCATTGATGACTTTCCAACATCGTGTAATTCAATGGAATTGTGAATGTGCAATTTTGATTGAAAATCCAAAGAAGAAATTCAACAACTTTTTACATGGGTCACCTACTTTTGATTAATTCTAGCATTTTGAGACACATTACAAACAAGGTGTTTGATGGGGGTAAGAAAATGTTGAATATTATAGGTAAATGGTATATACCTTAAGCTACAAAGTCTAAAGGGAACTAATTGAGCTCACCTCAGGTCTCTTTACTTGACACATGTTCTTGAAGGAGGAAGCAAGTTCATTAGCCCTTGGAGCTATTTCCTTGCTGGATTCTTCATCATCTGTGCCTGCTACATTGTGTTAACCAAATTCAATCACTTTCTTTCTTAACAAATAAGTCAACGTTGAATGGAAAAACAAAGCCATGATAAATGTTTTCACCTTGTTTATTAGAAGGCTTCATGACATGAAGAAGAACTATAGTGTCCTGGTTCTGAACTGTATGAGTGAGTGCCCACTGCACAGCACCCTTGGCCTCAAGGCTAGAATCAACCACAATCATGATCTTCCTACCAATCACAGACCCTTGTTTGACACCTTCATCAGATTTCTCCTCACACGAACTGCAAGAATTCTCAGTTTTCTGATCAATTGTGGTGGCAATTGTGGTGTTTTCATGCTTGTTGGCTTGTGCAGGAGGTGAACGCACCCTTGCATGAGGCCTTATTCTGTTGAGGCAGAAGCCTGGTAACCTTGCTCCTCTCTTTCCCATGCTTTGCAGTGTAGATGGAGAAAGACACCAATTATATTATAAGGGAGAAATGAACAGAACAACAGAGAAAGAGCAACAATAATACCTGCTGGGGCTGACAAATTTTGTAAAATGTTGGCCTGGGACATAGCTCATTTTCTGCTTTGCTTTCTCTTTTACTTTTCCGATTATCATTTTCTTAGTTCTTGGTTTCTTTTGGTTCCATTTTCTCCTTTGTGTGGGGGGCCTTGAATTGCTCCACATCAACGTGCTTCTCATCAAGCAGTAGGACCCTTCAAACATGGTTAAAAAATCAATTTCATTATTAGACCACTTCGTTTCTCCTTCTAACAACTCATTGGAGGCTTGTTCTCTGATTGATTGCAATTTGGAAAGCCCCATTTGCTTATCATTACAGGATGTTTCTCTTTACCTTTTGCTTTTCCAACTTTATTTGTTTTCTTTTGTTAAGGTATACCAAGGACTGTTAGGTTCTCAGCTTTAAAATGCTATGGTTGTGAAAGACTATAACTGTGTACCCTTCACTCTTGGCATAGTATGATGCAGCTTTTGGTTATTATATATACACATCAGTCATGAAAATCAGTTATTGTAACAAAAACAAGGTCTGCTACAATGGCAAAGAGATTAGAGAACTTGGGTTGCAATTATTGCAGAAATTCTTGTCAAAAACGTTGTGAACTATCATGACAAACCTATAGTCAGTTCTTTTTTTCATTTGGCTTTCTTCCTACGCTTCATGCTCTTGTTCATTTTGATGATACTAATAATAGAGTCATGTTCCCCATTAGAAAAGGATAAAACAATTATTAATGTGATAAAGGCTCACCTTCAAATAATGTCAATGACTTCTCTTTCAAAAAAGAGAACTTCAAAGGTTTTGTGACATCTAAGAAAACTGAAATAAAATAAAATATTCCCTCAACATTATCCAGCTTTTTATCAATATTTTCAGTGTCATGTTTTCTGAGAATGACATTTCATATTTTCTTACACCAACCAAAATGAAAAACTATGCAGTTTTTTGACATTCATATTCTATGAACAGGGGCAGCTGACATATATCAACCCAGTTAGTTCTTACACAAAAATCAAACTACAAAAGGTGATTCTTTAATGTGACATAGTTATATGATTTTATTCTGTGGTCCAACATCTCTAATTATGAGTTGAAAAAATTTCTAAGTTTTGGCATCCTAGGTGAAAATGTTCATTTGGAGACAATTTAGAAGCAAATGAACAAGTGACATGTGATGCACATGAAGTCTCTCCTAACAAAGCTTATTTTTTTGTCCATGCAAATTAATGGCAGTAAATTGGACAACTAATGTTGGAGATGCTACTTTAAACACCAATATTAAAGAGAAAAAGGAAGAACATGAAAGCTACATTATAACTTCTAAGTTTGACTCTCCACCTAAAATCTCCAATCCTCAATTGATTTGAAGGCCAAAGAAGATTCTCCCATCTTACCAACAAAACCATTCTTGATTGGAATGGTAAAAGTCATTAGGTTATTTGAGTGAAACCTGGTATGACTTCAACTTGTTTCTAATTACCATTTTAGTTATGGTGTCACATTCATGAAATCTTTATCTATTTTAGATTTTTCTAATTTTTGCTTTTGTTCTAAACAAGAAAATTATAAGTCAATTTGAAAAGTGATTGTTTGCCTCGTTGTCTAATTTAGGAATGCTCACCTTATTCCCTAATCAAATTGGGAGAAACAAATTGAAAAAGGAAAGATAAAAAAGCCCACACTGAAGGTCCAACATCTGTTTTCTTTTTCTTTTCCTTATAGGTATACATAAGTTGGAGATTTATTTTTATTTTGAATACCTAATACAATTTTTCTTTAAATTAAATAGTTTTTAACTCCTAAATGAAATATTTGTTTGTGAAAAAAAATGCAGATGATGGGACATATTACGATTTCAAATGGGAGAAATGCACAACACTATTAGTCAACTGAAAATATTTTTTTATAGTTAAAAACTATGTAAGTTAATCTCTAATGTATATAAACAGTGGAAAACAAAAATTATAAGCTGCAGAATTTCTACTTTTTTCAGTATCGAAAAATCCTTGTTCTTAACGAATTCTTTTATTCATATATATATATATATATATATATATATATATATATATATATATATATATATATATATATATATATATATATATATATATATATATATATATATATATATATATATATATGGGTTTGCTAATACGTCTGTTTTTCAGTTGGTACATTTTAACAATGTGTACCGGGTTTTAGTAGACAAAAATATCCTTATATATCATGCATTCTAAATTTTAAGGTTAAGGATATTTTAATAATTTTCATTCTCAAAACTAAAAAAAAACTCCAACTCTTACTCATCTCTCTCATTCCTCTCAACCCTTTCTCTTTTCTCTTTCTCATTCCAATCTTTTCTCTGTCATCCCTACTGTAGCCCCAATTGAAAAAATCAGAAACTGTCAGTTAAACAATCTTACAAAAAAGTGATTTTATGATGAGTTTTCATCTTATAATTTTTGTCTTATGTAATTTTATCCAATTTTCACAAGCATAAAAGAATTGGTAATTGACCTGGAAAAAATCAGAAATACTCGCCGTTAAACAATTTCTTACAAAAAATGATTTTATAATGAGTTTTTATTTTATAATTTTTGTCTTATCTAATTTTATCTAATTTTCACAAGCATAATGACATCAAAGGAATTGGTAATTGGCTCGGAAAAAAATCAGAAACACTCATTGTTAAACAATTTCTTACAAAAAATGACTTTATAATGAGTTTTCATTTTATAATTTTTGTCGTATATAATTTTATCTAATTTTCACAAGCATAATGACATTAGAAAGAATTGGTAATTGGCCTTTAGAGATGATGATTCAACCTATGCAGATGATGAAATTAGAGCGGTTAGTGAAGATGGTGAAATTGAAGAGATCTTGAATGAAGCTTTGCTTGAAGGTGAATATGTCAATGACTCAACTCTTTACAAAGGCAAATTTTTTAAAGACAAGTGTTTCTGATTTTTTCAATTGGGGTTACAGTGGGGATGACAGAGAAAAGGTTGGAGTGAGAGAGATGAAAGAGAAAGGATTCAGAAGAATGAGAGAGGTGAGTAAGGGTTTGGGGTTTGAGAATAAAAATTATTAAAATATCCTTAACCTTAAAACTTAGAATCCATGATATATAAGGGTATTTTTGTATACTAAAATCCGGTACACATTGCTAAAATGTACCAACGGAAAAACAGACGTACGGAAAAACAGACGTACGCGTGTTAGCAAACCCATATATATATATATATATATATATATATATATATATATGTATATATATATATATATATATATATGCACACAGGTGAATTTAATTTGATTAATTTTTTTAATATTTTTAATAGAGTATTAATGTTGAAAATTATAAATAAAACTTGAATGAGTTTCAATTTAATGTATATCGGGTTTTGTACATTCCTTAAAAGAAATAGGTTTATTTTTTATACATATTATTATGATTAATTTGCAAAGCCTTTTACGTGTAATTTAGAAAGAAATGCTTTTACTTTATATATAAATTAATTTTAATTTAATAAATCAAATTCATGTCTTATACGTTTTTTTTTTCTCTTCAAAAAATTATTGTACTCCTAAATATTTATCTAAACATGAATACATTTAATATGTAATTTTTAATTCTTTAAATAATAGTCTTATTACCATCTTAAACGAGAAAAATAGAATATTTGTTATCACGAATAAATCTCAATAAAATATTAATTTATTATTTATAACATTTCATTTTAATAGTATCAAACTATTAAAGAAAACCTCATGAAAAAACATATAGCTCAAGAAAAATATATACATACATTATGTCATTACAATTATTTCAAATATAACTCTAATATAAAAAACATACATATATATACATGTTTTATGTAACTAAAGATATTATTACACTGAGTCAAAAATATGCTAAAATTTTTAAAACAAAACATATACAAAGCCCAATCATTCTAATCTTATACTTATCAACACCATGTTCTTTGATTGGGTCAACCACAACATATAACAAGCGTACAAAGAGAAAGTGTGTATGTGTTTGTGTGTTTATGTTTGTATGTGTTTGTTTGTGTCAGTATTTGTATGTGTTTGTATTTACATGTGTCTGTGTGTATGTGTGTCTATTTGTGTCTGTGTTTGTGTCTGTGTATGTGTTCGTGTCTCTATGTCTGTGTGTGTTTATTTGCGTTTGTGTCTGTGTATGTGTTCGTGTCTCTATGTCTGTGTGTGTTTATTTGCGTTTGTGTTTGTGATGTCCGTGTGTCTGTATGTTTTTGTGTCTACATATGTGTTTGTTTGTGTTTATGTGTGCTTGTGTCTGTTTGTGTTGGTGTGTCTCTATGTCTTTGTGTTTTTTTGTGTCTGTGTGTTTGTTTGCGTTTATGTTTGTGTATGTGTTTGTGTCTGTGTCTATGTGTGTGTTGATGTGTCTTTGCGCATATATGTATCTATATGTGTTTGTGTGTCTGTCTCTGTTTGTATTTGTATGTCTCTATGTCTTTATGTGTTTGTGTATATGTGTATCTCTGTTTGTATCTTTGTGTGTGTCTCTATGTCTCAATATGTTTGTATGTGTTTGTCTCTGTGCTTGTGTATGTGTTTTTATATGTATGTTTGTGTGTCTTTGTATGTATATCTGTATGTTTTTTTTTGTGGTGTGTGTTTGTATAGTGTATTCATTGATATACTTATTGTATGAAGATGAAATTTTACTCTTTCTCGTGGTAACCTCCTCTTTCTCTTTTTTTATGTAAAAAAAAATTCAGAAACTTATTCCATTATATATAATTATTAATTGAAATATTAAATCATTCTTATGTTTTGTTAGTATTATTTGTATCTATTCATTCTCTTTGGAAAAATTCATCATTAAAATTCATGTAGCATAGTACCCATAATATAAAAATTAACTTTTAATTTCTTGATTTAATCATTCCGGAGGTTCCTATTTTTAGGCAGAATCTCAATTCGGTCCTTTTCTTTCTCGGCGTCTCAATTGGGTCCTATTTTTGTAAAAATTGTAACAATTCGGTCCTTGCCGTTAAATTGAACCCAACAGTGTCAGTGTCTTGTTGACGTGGCACGCTGGAATGAGTATGTGTAAGGGCTACTCTGTCTGACGTGTATATTTATATTTTTTTTAAAAACAAACAAATGAAAAGTAGGGTTTTGGTGTTTTTGATGATGGTGCTAAAGACAGAAATGGTAGCTGCGGAGGTGGCGGCTGGGGAGAAACCCACTGACCCTGACGGTGGTCGTCGATGGAGTCTAGAGGAGGCAGAGCTCTTACCTTTAGGGTATGAATTTGGGGATTTAGGTTTTAATTAAGTTGACGTTGACAGAGAGCATGCACAAACCCAAACCCTTGTCGTTCCACGTTGACAGATTGCAAAGTTCAATCAATTTCACTGACTTTTTTAGATGTGGTTTCTGCAAATCCACCTTCTTACAATGCCTCCCTTCTTCTAGGGTTCTCTTCCATCTGATTTCACTCTCCCAAGCTGGAGGCTCATTACTGGCTCATGAAGAATTTTACTTGAGAAAATCTTTTTCCATTATTGCAGAAGCAAAAGAAAAACAAAATGGAATCTGGAGTTAGGTTCTACTCAGTTGATGAGTTCAGATTGGACCCCAAATGGCTGATTGATCCTAAGCATCTCTTTGTTGGGCCACAGATTGAAGAGGGAACTCATGCTAAAGTCTATGAGGGAAAGTAAGTTCGTATATTCAAACCCCATTTCCTATTTCCTATTTCCCCTCCCCAAGGTTAAGTTTTTAATCTTTTCTTATTGGGAAATTGCATATCTCATGCCTGGATGTCATTTACTTTTGGATTTGTAATTATTGATTGTGTATGTTATTTACTGATTTGTAAAGCTTATTGGAAAATTGCACATCTCATGCCTTGATCTAAATAATTGTTTTGAAATTTTTGATGAAGTTTCTTGTTTTGTCAATCAGCTTCTAATTCTTTTTGCTGGGTTTTAAAATCCCTCCACTCTATCCTTTAACTTTTCTCCTAATTTTACAAGGTTTTTAATTTTAAAACTATCTTAATACACATCATTTATCCACGTCAAGCAAAAAAATCAGTACAAATCAGTACAGCGTGCCACGTTTATAAGATACTGACGCCGTTTGACTCAATTTAACGGCAAGGGCCGAATTTGTTGCAATTTTTACAAAAACAGTACCTAATTGAGACACCGAGAAAAAAAAGAACCAAATTGAGATTCTGTCTACAAATAGAGACCTCCGAAATGATTAAACTTAATTTCTTTTATGTAATAACAATTCCTATAAATTGATTGTTTGATATTTGATTTTCTTTTTGCGTTGTTGACAGCTGGCATCAAGATAAAATAAGATGAATGTAAATTCAGTGCACCTGTATCGGCGGCGGAAGCTGATGGAACTATATACATTGCCAAATTGTACGGACTATTCAGAATCCACCGTAGTAACATCTTCGTCTATCTCTGTCCATTTTTTTTTCATAGGACATAATGAATTTAATATTACGCAGATAGCACAGTTTTATCTTTACTTAGTAACATTTTTTTTAAGGTCAGAATTTGGTTTTTGAATTTTAACTTGTTTTTTTTTTAATTTTAGGTTAGAATTTGGTTTTTCGGAAAATAAATTGCGAATATATATATATATATATATATATATATATAATTCAGGATTCGGTTCCGAGAAATCGAATTCTATCGTAAGATTATAAAGAAAATATATGTTAAAATTCGCTTTTCCAATATTCGAATTCTGACATTAAAAAAATGTGCTAATGTAAATATAAAACAGTATGCTATTTGGGTAATATTAAATACGTTCTGTTATGTCAGAAAAAAAAAATCGTCTTACCTCTTTTGAATAAGGTGATTTTAGCTTTAAATTAATGTGATTTAATTAAGTTTAAATGACCATTTATTAAATATTGTTGTCCATTAAATTCTTAATTTTTTCTATTTTTTAATTAATTTTTTTATCAAGTAATATAGTTTGTATCTTTTCCAATTATTTAACCAACTTTCATGCATTAAGAAATTTGAAGTTTGATTTTTAATATACGACATTATTTTGGACTCTAAGTGACTTTTGCTATTTTTTTTAATTTTCATATAAATTATGGTAAATAACTAATCATCATTATCATTACCAATAAAAAAAACTCAATAAAAAAATATAAAAGAATATATGCATATCATTTTTGAAAATTAAAACTTTATGTGGTAGTTATTCTTAGAAACTGATTTGATAAAAAGAAGATTTGTAACTTATTCTGTTGTGTGTATATATAAGTGTGTTTTGAAGACTTGGTTTTAGTGATAAAGTTTATAATGGGTTGCTTTGTTTCTTGTTTTAGGGGAAGGCAACATCGGGAAGATGAGATAAATGTAGATGATATAGATATTGTCAATGAATTGCGATTCCTTGCGGTGATTACTTCCTCTTCTTCTCTTTTCATGTAAAAATGTCTCATAAACTTATTGCATTATAATTTTGAATTGAAATACAAGGTCATTTTTATGTTTTATTAGTCTTTGTTTCTTTCTATTCATTATTCTCTTTGGAAAAATTCATCATTATAACTTCATCTCATGCAGTAGCACATATTTGTTTAGTTTTTTTACATAGTAAAATAAATTGATTATTTGATATTTGTTTTTGTTTTGGCATTGACAGCCCTCAAGGCAGAATGGATCAAATAATTCAGTGACACCTGTACATGTGGTGGCGGCGGAAGCTGGTGTAACTATACCGCCCAAAAGTATGGAGGACTATACAAAATCGACTCCTAACTCTTCTTCCGACGACGATAACTGTCCTACCTGTTTTGAAGGTGATTTTAGTTTTATGTTATTATAATTTAATTAAGTTTAAATGTTTTCTATTGACTTTTTATCAAATATTTTTGTCTATTAAATTCTACTTTTTATATTTTTTAATTAATTTTTTTTATAAGTGAGTAATATCTTCTCTAATTATTTAATTATTTAATATAAGACGAAATTTTCTTCATATGACTATCCGTGACTTTTTGTTAGTTTGTTTTTTCATAAAAATTATGTTAAAAAATTATACATATAATTTTTGAAAAAATTGAAATTGAAATTTTAAGTGTTAGTTATTGTTATAAACTCATACATATAATTTTTGAAAAATTGAAATTAAATTTGATAAAGGATAAAGGAAGAGTTAATCTGTTTTATATATATTATATTTTAGTGAATGATAGTTTCCGTATATGCAGTTACGATTTTTAATAAATATTTTTCAAATATCCATTTGAGAAAAAGATTAGGAATATTAACATATACTTATAATTGAATTGATAATTAGGGTACATGTTTGTTTATATGTGACAGAATACAGCGAAGAAAACCCCAAGATTACAACAAAGTGCAATCACCATTATCACCTTTGCTGTATATTAGAGTGGCAGGAGCGAAATAACACCTGTCCATTTTGTAGGCAGGTAAGTACATGAAATCTTCCAGAGATAAAATTTAGTTAAACAATTTGTTACTCTTATTCTTATACAAAGACTCAGAAAATGCATGATTTGATATATATAACACTGACACTCTTTTGTTCCTATGTGGGTGCAGGTGATTGATTTTGATGAACTATAGCTTAACACAGAATCAAGACTATGTATTTTCTTTTTTCTTTATTTACATCTCCATTCATCCGTGAATATTATATTTAAATCGTAATTTAGATTATTTTATTTTGTGTAATCTCAACTAATTTGTTAGCTTCTTTAGAGATTTAAGTCATTTAAAATATATTGTAACCATCATGGTTGAGTTATAGACTAATTCGGAAAATTAGTAAAAGTTATATATTGGAACAAACTTTTTATTAAACGGACTCAATTTTGAGTACACAGAATTCCATACTAGATATCATAATACATATAAAATTCTTTGGAAAGCCATATTCTATGGAAGTCGTATGTATCGCTTGGAGGGAGATCTTATATGGTGCCAAAAAGCCAAAATAAATAATTTTAACCCTTCTAAAAGTTCTAAAAAAAATGGATTCTCTTATGTCACGGTGAGGCACTGCAGAAGAAAAAACCGCAAAATCCAATCCAATTTATCGTAATCGATTAGTTAACATGAAACAAGGAAAAAAATCATTGGCTTTATCAAATTCTGAAAAAGTGGCTTATCAAATTCTGAAAAAGAAAAAGGTAAATCAAATTACTAAAATAAAAATAATATGGAAAAAAAATATATAACTCTTTTCTATCTTTTCCCCAACCCAATAAGCCCTTCTTTTTCTTCATTTTCTTGTCTTCATTTTTTCTTCTTCTTTCATATATGCTTCTCTTGGTATATCATGGCTTACTATCTCGTTGTACTTCTTTTTCTCAAAGTCTATTGAATTTCTACATCCTCTTGATTCCATAATGATGGGGAAAAATATGAATTAAAGACTATGTATTTGATATATTAAAATTTTATCTGTCAAGATTATCGAATTTATCTCAAAAACCTTGAACATTTTAAATTTTTATTTATTTACTTTAATACATCAATATTTGCTTGCAATATTTAGATTTTTTTTAAAAATAACGTCGTTGCTTCTAGTGATGGTATTTAAAGGTAGTGATTGAATTCTTTTTATATGCGATAAGCTAATTACTTAATTGTGTTTTTGAATTTCTTTTTTAGGAAAACAAATAATTGATAAATAGGTTATTTTGAGGATTTTAGTTTTTATTAATAGTAAACAATGAAGAATAATATTAAATCTTTTTCAATTTTACTTATTGTTTATTATCTTAATTATTGATGGACCCTTTAAATAATTAATTTTGATATTGATGTATGATTTTTCGTTCATCACAAGGAAAATTCTTCTATGATCCAAATTTTGATATATATAAATAACGTAAAGTTTTGAAAACACATATCATCCAAATTTTGTAATGAAATATTCTCATAACTATAATGTGTGAAACAATAATCCTTTGTGAGAATTTTTGGAGTAATTTTGGAGGAGCCAACATAAATTGTGAAGATTCAAAGGTTCAAGCTTTCCGTATAAATCTTTGTGTGATTTCTTTTATTGTTCTTACTTATTAATCTTTTAATTCTTTAAAAAATTGACAAGTTCCTCTTTAACCTATTTTATACACCTAATTTTTCCAATGATAAAACCAGTTTTAAACCAATTCACCCATTTCTTGATTGATATATTGATCATTCAATTTTAACAATTGGCACCAGAGCTTGTTAATCGAATTTTAATCAATAAAATGATCCTATCATGGTCAATATATCTCAAACTTTTACGAAGGGGCACCCATAAATAGACTACCTTTGTTTGCTGGAGAAAAGTACCTTTTTTGAAAAAGTAGAATGAAAATCTTAGAATCAGTGGACAAAGGTGTATAGGATGTTGTTGTCAACAGACCTTTTCAACCTACAAAGATTGAAAATGAGAAAATTATGCCTAAGGAGTTTTCATAATGGAATCTGGATGAAAAATAAGAGGGCACATTATGATGTGAGGGGTAAAAATATAATATCATTTGCACTAACCCTTGATGAATTCTATAAAGTTTCTATGTGTGAAATATCTAAAGAAATGTGGGATGTTCTTCAAGTAACACATGAAGGTACATATGAAGTTAAAAGGGCTAGAACACCTTTATTCAAGAGTATGAAATGTTTAGGATGAAAAATGGAAAGAGCATATGTAATGTGTAGAAAAGATTTACTCATATAGTCAATCATCTATTGGCTCTTGGAAAAAACATTTGATAAGAGGAACTAGACATCAAGATTTTGAAGAGCTTAAACAGAACGTCACAGCCCAAAGTCACTACAATATCAAAATCCAGAGATCTCACTACAATGAACATGGCCACAATGTTTGGAAAATTGAGAGAACACGAGTTGAAATTATGGAGACTCAAAGAAGAAGAAGGAGAGAAAAGAGACACGATTGCGTTGAAATCTGTTGTCAGAACTACTGCAAAATCCACTTTTGAATGTGGAAAAGTATGACATATCAAGCTAGAGTGTCGTGTACTGAAACTGAAGTAGAAACTAGAAGAGAAAAATGATGTCAATAGACACAAAAAGAAAAAGAAAGCATGGGAGGACAATGCATCCAACACCTCTAATGAATCCAATGAGAACTTTGAAGAAGAAACAAATTTTTGCTTGATGGCCGAATCTACATCATTTGAAAGCAGTGTGAGTAGTTTTGAATTTGAAAGCATTGAAAATAAGTATTATCAACTACTTGATGTATTTCAAGAACTGCATGAGAAAGCTAGAAAACTCTAGTACTCAAACAACAAGTATAAAAGTGAAAACAAGTGGCTGAAAAATAGAATAGAGGTTCTAAGTAGTGAAAATGAAAGTCTAAAATCAAAACTGGAATTTCTAGAAAATATCTCTAAAAACACCATGCATGAGAACAAGAAATGTGATCAAAATTGCGAAAATTGTCCAAGACAAATGGAAACAATCAACCCTAGAGACTTAACATCCATGGAATGATGAAATAACCTGAAAATAGAAGAATATAGGATGAAGAACATGAAAGAAGAGAGGATGAAATTTGAACCCCCAAAAGGTTCCTAAGTTCCCTAATGTGTTTCCTAAGTCTTTTTATATAGAAATTGGATTGAGCTTTGTTTAAGGCTTTTTTGTTGATGTAATCTTCTTAATGATAATGTAATCTCCTCTAATTATCTTTTAAATAATCCAATATCTTCAAAATATATTTGATTGTTGTGAAGATCTAAAAATATTTGAGAAGATATACACTAGATTAAAAAAGATTTGGTAAATATTATCTTTTGATATTTATTGATATAGTTAAATAATATCAAATAAAATATTTTAAGATATATTTCCCCAAATTATTTTAATCATAAACATTTATCAATTATCAAACCTGGTGTACTAGAAAAATAAATAAATAAATAAAACCGCAAGATCTAATTTTTGATGCATCTTCCCTCTTCTTGGTTTAGCCAAATTTCTTCACTTTTTCATGCTATGCTTGGATTGACTTCTTATGGTCTTGATTATTTGCTATCATTGGATTTATCTTTAAGGTATCATGAAACTTTAACTAATTTATTTTCACACCTCAATGAGTTCAACTTAACTGCAGTTGCACTAACACACCTCAAAATATCCAAAGAACATTTATGCAACTAAAAAACTATTTTTAACATGTTTTTGTATCTCATGCTAAATAAACCCAATTATAGCAAATCCTAATTAAAATATTCTATAAAATTATAAAAACTAATTAAGAATCCAATATTAAAGGCTAAATGAAGATATCAATATGCATTCATCACTAACGCACTTAAATAATTTAAGGGTTAGAGTGTCTTCTGCAGACATAACCCCTATTCGGCTAGGAGAGGACAAGTACCCCTGAAGTTGGAAGCTTTGAGTGTTTGTAGTGCTTGTTAGAGTTTTCGTAGGATATATTTTACTTTTTGTAAGAACAATAGGCAGATATATTTTACTTTATAAGAACATATATATTTGCCTATTGTTCTTACATGACCAAAAATACCCTACAAAAACTTCATAAGTAAGCTCTTCAACTCTTAAGCCAAAATGCTTCAAGATCTTGGTATTGCTCCAAATTGAAAGAAGTGTGCTAGCAAAAGACACTCCGCTCAAGTTAGGAGTATACATCTAGAAGTAATAAATGTTGTAATAATGAACATAGTTAATTTACCTCGTGAACTGTGTTATTTATACTATATTCATAGACTTTTACCTTCATGAGTCTTGTCCACAAGTATAAGGTTTATTAATTTGCTTAATGCTTTGTCAAGACGCTTTAGCGGTTAACTTAACTAATAAATTTATCTCCAAGTTTGCTAAGTCCTAGCTGACATTGTTTGGTGTTGATCAAGGAAATATCAGTCATCTAGACATGATATGAGATGTTAGGTACTTATTGATTTGAGTCAATATTGAGAATACACCGAGATTTTATCATATTAGGTGACTGAGATGATCTTGGAAAGTTTCCGTACAATTATATAAATTATATTTTAGATTTATAATATATCATTTAAATTGTGACATTTTTTGAATATTGACAATTTCATTTTAAAACTATTAAATTCTAATGTAAAAATTAAAAAAGAGAAAACTTAAAGGAAATAAATAGGTAAAATATCATAATGTATATAAAAATGATCTATTTTGACAAGGTTGTATGTAAATTCACGTGTTTTATGAAAAAGTTCATCACATCCGAAAATACAATTTATATCCAAATTCAAGTTACTTAGAACAAAAGAATTTCAATTTATTTCAAGCATTATTTTTTAGTTAATATCATCATAATTATACCTTATAATGGAAATACGAAATATGATTTGTAGAAATAAAATGACAAAGGAGTGGAAATAGAAAAGAGATAAATAAATAGAGTGGTATTTGGTAAAAGAAGAAGTAGAAGAAGGAAGAAAGAGTTGTAAGGATATATTATAGATTTTATTTTTTAACACAAGTGAATAAAAATAATAAATATGACAGATTTTTAGAAGTGCATGTATAAGATCATCATTAATCAATATTATTGATGTCTTGTTAATTTTTAAACTAAACAATTTACACTTGTTTGTTAACCATTCTCCCTTTTCTTTATTCCTATCCAATACAATTAATGTAATAATCTTAAAATCATAGACTCAACAAAAGATAAAATATACAACACACATAAAAAAGGAACACTAAAAATTACATATCACAAACCTTACAAATTAAGGTGATCTTCAAAGTAAGGAAAACAGTATAAATTAACAAAAGTTTACACTATTAGGCTTCAAATTCAATATGTTTACAAACAAGAGTTTCTCAAACTAGTGTCTTCAAAGTAGGGTAAAACCATAGACCCAAATAAACATATAAAGCATTAAAACATACTACTACTTATGGTTATATATGCGAACAATTATATAGTGTTATCCACCTCAGAGAGGAAACAAGTTTTCAGAAGCATCCAAGGTGGCAAGAATACAGTGGTTCCAGGGTCAGATCAAGACCATTCCTTCCTAGTTCTGGTGCAGCATCTTGATTGAAATTATTGCCACTGCACAAACAACATTACACATGGTGGGAGGGTTGCAGTACCAAAAGAAGAATTCCAAAGAGGTAAAGCAATTTTCCAACAAGAATATGGACAAATGCAACTGCAATTTTTCTTTTTACTTTCTCAGTAAAATAGATGGTTTTTTTAAGTAAGATAAAAGATAATGTTTTTGTAACTAAAAAATTTAAAAGGGTAATTAAACAAAATGAAGATGAGAAATTATAACTTCATGTCATAAGAAAGGTTACCCTACCCTATGTTCAAGCTTGGAAGTGGTTGCTGCTGTGGTAAGAAAGATGTGTCAACCCTGTAGTTTGGCTGTTCCCATTGTACAGCATGTTGTGCTACAGCTTGCTCTTTCTCCTTGATCTGATTTCGTATCAGATATAGTTAAAAGGAAGACACATATATGGCTAACAATAAAGCAATAACAACCTACAATAATATGGCTAAAACTTCATTCATTGAGTTCTCATTCCATAATTATAGGAAAGATCACTTTCTGTCAGTTACAAATTACAACTATAACTGTCAAAAGTTAAGACAATAATAACCTTGTATTAGTTTCAATGGCAATTGTAACCTAAGGTGAGTTTATACAAATAATAAATATGATTCTAAAATTGAAACTTTCTTTAGAAATAAAATGTATACTGGGATATGGAAACATTATAGAGAATTATTAGATTCAAATTCAGTTAGTTCTTTTAATTGTTAAAACAGGAATGAGACATGAAACAATGGTTTTGTGGTGATGAAGGAAAGATTTGATTAAGATGATTGGAAGCATGGATATAAACCTAGGGCTAAATCAGGAAGAAAAAATAATTTGTAAGAAAGGTGTGTATGAATTTGTGAGACCAATAGGAAGATAGCATTTTCTTAAGTAACTCATTGGACATTTATAAATTTACTCAAATGAATATAATTGTCGAGGAATTTTATGTTAAGGAATACAAATAATTTCACTGTTCAACATCTAGAAGTTCTTATGTTATGACCACATTAGGTTAAGAATTAACAAGCAAAAGAGAGAATATATGTGAAAAAGTAATAGAACAATCAAACTAATATTATGAAACACTCTTACAATAGTGTCTATAAGCAACAAACTGGACTAAATTAAGCATTGATTATTGTGGTAAAATGAAGTTTAGCTGGTCGGAGAAAAAGGAAAGTTGTAAAGGAAAATCTTGGTCACCTTCTTTGCAAGGATGCTATTCTGCTCTTGTATCCTTTTCTCCTGTCACACATAGAGAATCAGAAGACAGTACAAATCTCCATATCAGTTTCTTTTAGACAGAGAGACACAACCATTTTATATTTGCTTCCACCAATATTATAATTATCTTTCACTTTAGGGACAGAAAGCTAAAAATAAAGCCAAGAGAAACTTGAAGTTAAAGCCACACCTTTTTCTGAAGCTCAGAAATAGACTCGTACATGAGATCGTTCTATTAAAACATAACACAGATCAGTGCCAAAGTTACACACATACACATGAAATATGAAAGCAAATTAACATGATAAGGTATATGTTCTATGCGTACCCTCCTATTGCGGATGTTTTTGAGAGAAGTATCTAACTGCTGCTCCAAACTCTGAAGCTCTTTGAGGCTCATCGAAGCCAAATCTTCTCCCATATAGTGCCTGTAAAAGGGTTCAAGTGTGAGAGGATGATCAAATCAAACTGACAGAAAATTAAAGCATGAATGTAGATTAGATATAGGTCCTCGTGTACCTGTAGTTTCTTTGCAAAAGGTCAATCTTTGCCTTGAGTCTAGTATATTCAATGGTCCAGTTTCCCTGCACAATTTACACATATACATGTAGAGCATAGTTTTGTAGTTTTGCCCGGTACTGTTATTTAAATATTGGTTTTGATTCCATCACTTTTGCAGCATTGCATATTTCCAACACATTCATATATGCATGACTTAGTCTTTTAAGTTCCTATATAGCTTAGACCAAACTGTGTGCCTATTGTATAACAAGAATCAATTGTGTACTGCAGAACGTTAATGCAAAATAATGATGCAAATGAGAATTTACACATGCCTACACTCAGGAGTGTGTATATTTCAAGACAAACCTGTGTCTCAGAATCATTTGCCACTAGCTGCCTCTCTGCATAGGCATACCTCTCATGGCGTTCCAGTATCTTCTCCATGCTGTTCAATCATAAGAGTTCTCAATGAATATTATTCTCCTATGATGATATCAATTTACACTGTATTTGCAGTACATATTACTGCGTTTAAATAACAAAATATATCTGTGTTGCGCAATAACGTGATGAAATAGGTGTTTATAAATATATGCTGTATGATATGACTCTAGTAGTTACTGTGAAGATATTTTATCATGTTCAAATTAAAAGTTCCTGTATGTTAATAGCGCTATTTGACAATCTTTAAAATAAGTTCATCCAAATCTATGAAATTAAGGAATTTCCTCAGTTTTACTGTAAAAATTATTTATCTGGGATGCTGCACCCATCAACGAAAAGTAACCCTTTAATAACAAGAATGTCAAATCGTGATGCTTTTGAGTTTTGATAATTCAAAAGAAGAAGAAAAGGTACAGAACTCTAAACCAAAAGAAGGTCTAGCAAATCTTGCTTGAGGTGCTGAACTGAAAGGACATAAGATAGAAAACAAGAAGACAAATATGAAGCAAGGACTGTCACAACCTCCACACAGTCTGCAAGAGATTCACCCCGTCTTGAATTTCACCAAAAGAAAAACAAAAATTAGGGTTCTTGTACCGGTTATGGTCGTACTCTATGATTTTCTAGCTAGGACAGGCAGAATCTCGCATTCGGGGTAATGTATTTTCTTCTTTCTGATGAGAGAAACATATACACTCGAAAGAGTATATATATATATATACATATATGCACTTAATTATAGCACTACTAAACCATTGACGCGTGTTTACCCCAAAAATTGCAAACAAACTCAGAGAGAAGTGTAACTGTATATTTTGCTGGTTCAAATTGAGAAAACTATCTGCACAACAATACCTCCTTTTCAAAAAAAAGGATCAACTGGTTTTGTATCTGTCTCTGCACAATCAATATAAATCATAAACGAGGCTTGATATGAAATAAAAAACAAGTATTAACAAAATAAAGGAGAGGAATGAAGTTTCCTTTCAAGTTTCGAACCCCAAACCACAAAAAGCCCTTAGAGCAAAAAAAAGGCAAGAAAATTAAGAAAAAAATAGTAGTTCAAAATAATTCAAGACTGAAATAGAAAACTGAGTGCATATATATACTAGGTATATATGTTTACACGACCTGAATTAACGACCAACACACATAATATATATATATGTCTGATATAGATCTATATGGTTGATATGCATAGATATAGATATTTATTATGATAGAATATAGGGCATTTGCATTACCATGAATCAGTGGCATACTCAAAGAGCTTTCCTTTGTGAGAGAAGACAATCAAAGCAACCTCAGCATCACAGAGTACAGAGATCTCATGAGCTTTCTTGAGCAAGCCACCTCTCCTTTTGGAGAAAGTTACCTGGCGATTGATCTTGTTCTCTATCCTCTTGAGCTGTACCCTACCCCTTCCCATCTTAGTTGTTGTTACGTTGATTTTGTTTAAATGATTATTTGTGAGTTATATATGCGTATATAAAGGTAGTGAGTTAAGCAATTAGTAAAATTTTGAAGGAAGAAAACCCAGGAGCCAAAGAAGGAAAAAAGGAAGGAAAAACGGAAGAAGGAAGGGTAAAAGGGTGGCAAAAATGGTGAAGCGAGGGTGGGAATGTTAGTTCATGGATGTTTCTTCTTCTGGACAGGAATAGAGTGGTGTCATGGGAAAAAAGCACAGTGAGCGGAAGTGTGCAATGTTATGGTAACCATAAAAGGTGAGAACCAAAATGGAAGTGGTGAAAAAATATCTGAAGCTGGGGTTTGGTGACAAGTGGTTTTGGTTTCTGGTTTGGGAAAGGAGAAGTAGTTTATGGAGGATGCGTTGTCGGCGTCTCATTGGTTCACCACTGTACTGCGTTCATGTGTGTCGTATAGCTCTTTATGGCCACACAGTGATGATGATATTACTTTTATTTTAATGACGGAGGGTCCCACATGTTAAGGGCTTTGCCTTTTTCGAATATGACTGCCTGCCCTTCCTCCCTAGCTCGCCCATAGCCATAGGAGAGGAATAGGAATAGCATAAATACACATCACAAACAAAGAATGGCATGGTTCAATCACAGTAATCACATTTCATTTCTCAATTCCTTTCTACCATTAACTCATAATCATCTTTTTAATGTAAATATATGGTAAGAATTGGACACCACAGAGGATTATGGTGTTAGATAAGATGGCCTTTGCAAAAAGTTCCACTCTTTAATATTCACAAAACATTCCAATTTCACTTCTATAGTATTACTATTGTTTAAGATACTCTTGTCTCTAAAAATAAATTACTTCTTTAATTTATTAAGGTGAGAGACCAAACAAATATTAAAGACTATTGTCTCCAAAATAAACAAATTATAGCCATAATTTCTCAAATATTAAAAATAGTATCAATATAATTATATATGTATACATATACATATATATGTATATGTATATATATGTCATTCAAAAATAATTGTGTATTATTGCACACGTAATATATTGATAATAGCCAAAATTTGTCATTAATTCAATTTTATTAATTAATTATCAAATACTAACAATTTGTTCTTAAAGTTGTTGATAAATTTTATCGACAAATTTCATGATTGATCGTAATTATCATAATAAAAATTCATCAGTAAATATTTGTCAATAAATATTTCAGTAACTATTATCGAATTCTAATCATTAGTAATTTGTTAGTAGCAACTTAGTCTTCTTTTACCTCCACCCCTTCTCTTTTTTATCTATTTTATTCTTCCTTCACTGTCACCATCATCACCGTCGCAACTGCTATCACCTCTAACTTATCATATTTATTCTCTCCTTCAACTTCTCCTCCTCTTTCACCACCGTTGTACCTCTATGTCATCGTCTCGCTTTTGTATCGCCATCAAGTCATTGCCCCCAAGTTATCGCTATAATTGTCACATACTTCAAATAAAACAAGCATAGCTGATGGTGAAAATCTGTCAAAAACGTCAAAATCCATCGACAACAACATTTCTTATATTGAATAAAAATATGTCAATAAAAATGTATTCAATAATTTTCAAAGGAAAAATATGTTGGTAAATTCCATCAATAATTTTCAAAGAAAAAATTTATTATTAATTATCAAAGAAAAAATCTCTCAGTAAATTTCGTCGATAAATTCTGCAATTTAGTTCATCTTCTTCCTTCTTTCTTTTTTTTTTTATTTGTGCATGGTGAATCTTGTGGCGAGTTCTCGTTTGCTTGTGACAACCTGGAGGACCTATGGTGGTTGTGACACTGTTGTGGTGGTGAGTATATTTGAAGGAGCTACGAGCAACTTTTGTCTCTTTGTAGCGCTTAAGTGCAAAACTTTGTTTGACTTATCGATCTTCTAGATTACAGCGTCCTCATCCCTATTCTATTTCACATTTTTCTCTTATTTATATTTGTTGTGTTTTTTTAGGATTCAAATTCAGAATTTTCAAAGTTCTTCTGAGAACTTGTTAAATGTTTTCAATCTTTGAAAATTCTGAATTTGAATTCTCAAGAGGAACAACAAAAATAAATCAAAGAATGCAAAATAAGACAGAAACGAGGACGCCATAATCTAACAGATTGATAAGTGAAGTGATGATCTGTCATAAAGATGTTAATTTTTTATAATAATCAAAGTTCTAATCTAAAAACCAAGAGAATCCCCTCTTAATGAAAACACATATAATATGATTAAAAATTGTTTGCATAAGAAAACAAAAGTTTAAGAAAACCTAGAAACCCTAAAAGAAATCCCAAAACACATAAAAAACAAAAATAAAAAATTACAGACACGAGCTTTCACCTAGTGAGGTTCACTCACCCAATATACATAAGCTAGCTCGCCCAGCGAATTTAACATCCTGCAAAATTAAAATAAAATTAAAATTTATCTAATTTTCTAAATTATTCTTTAATTGTGTTCATGATCTTTATGTTTTTTAAGTTCTCTTGTTCATGAAACATTATAAGATTCAAAAGAGACGTATTTTGATCTTCGACCTTGTCATAGATCTTTTGAATTGTAAGTAAATTCATACCACTTGAAGAATAGTTATCATAATACAAGTAGACTCGAATGTCTTAACCTGCACAAGTTACTAAGGTCAGATCTTATATATTCACAAGTTATTTACCTGTCAAATCATTAAGTTCGAGTCTCGTTCATCTAAAAGATTCTCAAATTAAAATCATTCATTAAGCTCATTAAAGCTTGGATTATAAATATTCAAAAGTTATTTACATGATAAAATCCACTAAAGTTTGAATCAATTCATCAAATTTCTACTTAAAATAAATTAAATCAAAGTTACTTAATGCATTCCATTAATTACATCAAACTATTCCAAATTAAATATGAGTTTTTTTTTAAATAAATGGTCATTTAATCAAGTTAAAGTAATCTTCTAAAATCATTTAGAAATATAATTAATTAGTTGATAACAAGTGAGTGATAAAACTCATTCATCCACCAATTAAGTACATATATATCTCATTTATGGATTTTGAGCATGAGAACTTGTGTATTGCATACTATATTATAATGATATATTGTAATTTGTTTAAAGCTCTTAGAGTTTTAACCATAAGAAAATCTTTTGCACTTAAATTTCTCATTCACTTCTCTTCAGAAATCGAAACTCTTTTACTAGACATTAACTCAACTCGTGATAACCTCGTACTCTATATAAAAAAAATAAGATAATGATACTTTGACAATATTTTAACACCATCTACGTGTCATTCTGTTATTGGTCCAAAATTACTCAACAATAACCATAAACACCAACATGGACCAATCACAGAATGACACGTAGATGATAGTTAGAATGTTGTCAAAGTATCATTATTCCTAAAAAGTATTTTGTTCAATCTGACAAGAAGATTTATAAATAAAATTACATTTAAATTATAATTGTCAGCATTTCATTAATTATTTCATTAATTAAATAGAAATAAGTGTAAAAGTTAAAAATGTTGTTGAATATTTTGGTAAAATAAAATTAATAAAGAAGAAGAGATTAAGTCGTGCAATTGTTTTACGTAGTTGAAAACAGTGTTTCCACGTCTTAACTACTATCCTGGTTGGCTGGGACTCTTATTACAATGATAAATGTGGAGACTGCGACCATTAACTTCTTTCACACGCTTACACAAAATAAACAAATAATTGTAATAGAAAATGAAAACATCATTTTAAATGTGAACATTTTTACACTATTTCCTATTCATTTTCATGTGCTAATGTAAACATCTCTTACACCTGTATCCAGCTACTTACGCTGACATCACACACCAATTCCACGCTATAATGAATATGATATCTATACATGTACGAATACATAAATTAACAGAATGATCACGAATACATAAATTAAAACAATGATGCATTAGATTTGTTGGGTTGTTTTCAAATTGAACAATACATAAAAGAAAAAAACTATAAATTTATTATTTTAAAATTTTTGATTGAAAATGATATTACTAATAATATTACAGTCATTTGAGATATTTATAGATAATATTATAGTCTATTTATCTTAATAATTAACTCAAAATAACGAGAGACAAAAAATTAAGGCTTGTAGATTTCTTGTTTTGAAATTTTTTTTGAAAAATATTTTAGACAAACATACGTTTTAGATATATAAAAGTTAGAACGTATCAATATAAAAGAGATTCAAACCCTGGAAAAGATCTAACTAGATTGACTGTTATAAGACTATGTAAAGATAGTTAAGTAAATATTATAAATCATTTTCAAGATGACAATGATGAATATAAAATTGAAACTTAATTTCACACAGTAGCAGTTGTATTTTTATTCGTCAAATCATAATTATACTAACTATAATATTGGAATTTATAAATAAAGATGGAGAAAAATATAAGAGACTTAGATGAGATTTGCTTCTTCTGTTTTTATAACTAGGAAAATATTATTTATGGCACTTATTAGAAAATGGATATAGATCGTTTATCCACAATTTTTGCAGTTAGTTATATAAAATATGATCCATTATCTTTTAAATCACTATCAGAACAGCTGTGTGGAAGTTTTCGGTGTCACGTTTGATACTATATTTTTACATTTTTATGACTCTACGACAGACAAAGTACTATAAATTTTTACATTTTTACAACATATTATACCATTAAAGGTTTAGAGTGAAAATTTGAAATTGTGCAGGTACATTAAAAAGTTCTCGTAGAGGTTAGTGTTCTTTTCAGTTTACAAGACTATGAAATATCTTAATAAATAAAATTTGAACTTGGAATTCTAAAGTAACCTATTGACAAAAGAAGATGGACATCTTATTAAGTTTTGATGATTAAAATTCATGTAGAAGTTTTGAAGATTTAAAAAACTTTGAGATTTAAGAAATACATTTAACAATTTAGTCTTTGAAGTTTTATAATCTTTGTATATTATTTAAATTATCAAGTTATTTAAATTATCAAGAGTTAATAAGTAGAATCCAAGCAACAAAACATTCAAGAAAATATTTATTTTTTTATAAAAATCTTTATAATAATGGATTATAACTAATGATAATCGATTTTTCAATTAAAATAAGTTTTTCAAAAAGTATCTTTGTGATAATCGATTATCGTCTTTTGGTAATCAATTATTATAATGAGAAAATGTTTTTTGAAAATATTTATGTGATAATCAATTATCATAATAATCGATTATCAGTGGCAATTGTGACCTGACTCTTCGGTCTCTTTTGATTCAATTTTCAAAAGTAAGACTTTATTTCACTCAGAGATGTAAAGTTGTGATTGCTAAAAAAACTCTTCCTGTTAAAGAAAATGAGCTTTGAAAATCCTAGTGTGACTAGAACGAGAACTTTCACTAAGTGTACCTTAAGTGTGATTGAGTGTTCCTGTTGCTAGAAAAGTTGAAGTTCTCTTAGTATCAAAAAATACTTGGGATTGATGATTTTAGGAAACTTATTTTTTCTTTTCTTATTGACAAATTAACTCTAAGATAACCAAATAGCTTAAGAACCCTTAAAACACCCTTAGACTCACATGAAGTTTTATTTTTTATTATAAATAACACAAACATGATTAAGATATATCATTAAGATCATTGTTTAGTAAAGACTCTTAAAAAAAGACTCAACATGCGAACAAAGATGGTCTACATGTACAGAAAGAACATATTAACCAAGAAGAAAGGAATAAAAAATCCACTTTATTTAAAAAAAGTAATTGGAGAACTTATTTCAAATATCATCCTAACAGTTTTCAATCTTCAAACAAATACATCATTAGTGAAAAAATCTAAAGAAAAAGGAAAAAACTACAAGAGAAAAATAGTTTGAAAAAATTATGTATTTTTAAATTAATGAAACTAATTTATAGAATTTCTATTTATATTTAAAAAATTTATTATTAAAATAATTGAGTTCCTTTATTCCAAACATATTTTGTAAACTGTTACATTAATAAATATTTATATATTTTATGTAGTTATCAAATTTTTTTATTTTAGCAATATTTTTCTAGAAAGAATGATCTACTTCTTAAATAAGTAGTTTTTTAAAATTTAGTTTAAAAAATTGAAATAAAGTTGTTCATAATATTATAGAGTAGATAGACTTGATAGAGCAGGATGGGAGAGTCGCTATCAGCCGTCAACGGATCCGATGGTTAGTTTTATGTGCAAATCATATTAATTTCTTTTGTTGATCAAGTGAGAATACGTTTTTGTTTTAAGAATATTATTTTCTTAAAAGTTTACATCTACAATTATATATAAAAGGTTTAAAAATTATTTAGTCGTCACATAATATTGTAATAAATTAAATTTATTTTCCTTTTAAGCATTTTGAGAAAATATGATATAAAATTTTTATAGTTTTCTTATTTTTCATTTTCTATAATAAAAAATGTTATTATTTGATATGAATTCGAATTACACACGAAAGTAAAAGAAACGATAAATATATAATAAAACTGGACATATTTGCTATGTAGTGACACAACTGTACACGATTTTTAAAATAAATAAATAAAAATTATTTATAACAAAATTATAAAAATTATTTATATTTAACTTCATAATTATAATAATAATAAAAATAATACTATAATAATTTTATTATTTCTTATATTAATGAAAAATTCAAACTTTAATTCAGTAGGTTGTGAAAGATTAATTTTTTTCTTCTAGACTAAACGTGATAATTATTGTGAAAGTTTTTCTAAATAATTTAGATAAATTCGACGAAAAACTATCTTATATAATGAGAACTAATTAAAAATACTTTTGTATTGGAGAATGAATTGAAAGGAAGTGGCTGGTGTATATTAAATGATTGATTATGATTTAAAATATTAATTAGATTGTATATATACGAAAAAAAAAGTGATGGTTCCTGGTGAAGTAGGGAACTGACTTTTTGAATGTTAATGTTGGTATTTAGTATATATAATAATGTGTCAAATCAAAAAAGAAAATATTATAAAATTAAGTTGAATTTTTCTCATAAAAGTCTCTATCTTTAGTATGTAATTTTCTGTAAGTGTGAATTGATTGTCTACTATCTTTATTAATGGTGAATTTCTATGAAGAGATTTTATTAATTTCGATGTATTTTTTTTTTAATTTTCTTCCAAAAGAAAATATGTTTAGGGAAAATAAAATAAAAATTGAAAAAAGTGTATAAGTATAGTTTTATGTATTAAAATACGTTTGAAATTATTGTTTGATATGAAAATATATAAGAATATGTAGACCTAACCTAAGAAGCTCTACTCTACTCTACACTACTCTTGGAAAGACCTAACAAAGCCATGCATGTGATTTTCTTTCCCCATAACAGTGTGGAATCAATGTTTAAAAATGGGACCTATGTAGGTTAAGTACACTTTGTTTTCACTCAACAAAATCAATCAGTTCCAGAAGATCTTATCTTATATTACAATCTTTCTATTTTTGTTTTTATTTTTAAATTTTAGACTAATTAAATTTTAATATCTTCATCACACAATCTTTGATTCTCAGAGAAGACGTGTACAACTTACAAAGTATATTCTACTTATTTAAAAATTATTCTATTTAATTAATTAATTATATTGGTTCATTCACATAAAAACTCATATTTCCAAAAACAATTACTTTTCCAAAACTATTTTTTTAAAATAGAGATCATAAAAACATTGAAGAACCTTCATGGTTCGTTGGTGCAATTATATTTAAACTGTGGTTAAACTAATAATTCTCTCTCTATATGTACTCTTTGTATTAATTTAAATATTATAATGAAAATGATTTTGTGAGTTAATTATTAGAAGAAAAAAAATCGTTGTTTAGATGTTTTCTTAATATCTCATGTTTTTTAATATTTGAAATTGTTGTGACATCCCCGTTCACTAATGTGGTTTATTTCATTTTATACGTTGCCCCTAATTTATTTGTTGTCATTAAAATAAATTACATTTATAATTTCTAACTTCGTGAAATTTCTTATATATCTTCTATTACTTCATTGTAAGACCCATAAAAAAAAAAAAATATATATATATATATATATATATATATATATTTATAGTAGTAAATTTTAGTATTTTATTAGTAATAATAATTTTAATGGATAGAAAATTGTAAATTTTGGATATAAAATTATAGTAATTTTAGAAGGAGAGGTTCAAATTTTTGGTAACTTATTTAGTAAAATTTTTTAAATGGAATAGTAAAAAGTAAATAGTAAATAGTAAAAAGTAAATAGTAAAAATAAATTTTCAGCATTAAGATTCCTTAGCATGGAAGAAAGTAGTAGGTAGAAATTAGGATCAGATTTGGTGAGAAAATGATTGAAATATTATTTTTAAATAATATTAAAATAATAAATAATATTAAAATATTAATGAATAGTAAATTTTTTTTTACTATAAATAGCCATGGGAGGGAAGGGTATTTTGCACCAAGAAAAGAGGAATCAAGTGAGAGCTTGAGAAATAGAGAAGAAAGAGTTAGGGAGAAATTTTTAGTTGCAAGAAGAGTAGAGGTTCTGAAGGGTTTCAGGGAAACAAATTCGGAGCATGAGATTAAGTCTGGAATAGAGGTAGGGGAGCTAATCCTTCTTGTTTATGATTTTTATCCATGTTATGATAATGAATATGAGTTATGAGTATGTTAAAATTTGGTAATGGTAGTTATCTATTCACTTATATAAATTTAGTTTTCATTATTATAATTTCTTATTTTCGAGTTACTGTTGTGAAAATTTTCTATTAATTGTTTTCACCGTTGGATTTAGCTAAAATTTTAGTATGTGAATCCTAAGACCTATTACTAAACTTTGACCGTTCGGATTTGAAAATAGAAGTCTGTACTTGGAGAAATAAATACTGCAAGTTTGAGTAAATTAGTCACCCTGTAGTTCTGTTACTAAGTTGTCTCGGTAAAAATATAGATTTTGACCTATTTAACCGTTAGATCAACCTCAAAATTTGATATATGATTCTTAGGACATATTAATACAATTTGACCGATCGGATTTGTAATTGAAGGTCTATGTTTAGAGAAAGAAATTTCGAAAGTGTGAAACAATCGGATGAACACTGTATTGTTGTTCTTAAGCTATCATGGTACAAATTTCATATATATTTCATCTACCGTTAGATTGAGCCCAAAATTTAGTATGTAATTCATAAGACATATTAAGTCATTTTGACCGTTCAGATTTGTAATTAAATGTCTGTGATTAGGGAAATTAGTTTCGCATTTTGAGTATAACCGAAAACCACTTAAAATTCTGCACCTGAGTTACCTCGGTAAAACCTCAATATCTATCTAGTTAACCGTTGGATCAACCTGAAATTTTAATATGTAGTTTATAACAAATAGTGAATTATTGTGACCATTCAGATTTGAAATCGGAGTTACAGATTTAGAGATATTAATTTCGTATCTTCTCAGGGATCTCAATATTGCTAAATTTCTATTTTTTTGATATCTATATTAAATTTCGGTGTTAATATTATATGCTGTTGTTTTAAATCTGTAAATAAGAAATTTGTTAAAAACTAGTTGAGGAACACTTTGGCTAAGGAAAGACTTGGTACTTAAGTTGTCTATTGTGACGCACCTCTCTTTCCTGGAAGTCTACTCGACAAGTTTTTAACTTAAATCCTATTGAACAGATTTTGTACTGTTAAATTATTATGCAATATATGTTGTTGGAATGGAAATGTTTGATTAATTCATGTTATTGTGGTAGATATGAAATTATGAATTATAATTGTGATTATTGCATTTTATGCGTCTGAACATGATATGAGTATTATGGGGAGATTTTGTAAGGGTATAATGTGAGTTGAGGAATATTAGTATGGTATGAGTCTTGTGGAGAGATTAAGTAAATGTTATGGTATTTGTGTATATGTTGATGTTGAGGGTCCCGTAGTTGGAGGTTATCCTGATACTCTAATAATCATCTAGTCTCAAGTAGAGAGGGATGAATTATGTGGTGAGAGGAGCAGGAGGTCCTGGTCTATGTGCCGGTTTTGGACATAGTGAGGGGATTAACCTTGTGAATGGTATGAAGTATTTTGGAAGAGTATTTGTAAAAAAAAAAAAAGAAGTAGAAGTCATTACAAGTGCATAACCTCCCGTGACCGCTCATCAACGTATCATCCGGATGAGTGTCTATTGGGTATTGTGGTGTCTATTGGGTATTGTGAGACGAGTGTCTAATAGGAATTGTGGTATGAGAGTGTCGAACATAATTATTATATGATGTTTATATCAAGGTAATTATATATGTTTTATAAATGATTTGTTGCATGTTAGCTCACCCTACTTGTTTGTGTTTGTTTTGTTTGGGTATGTGCGATGATCGTATAATTCGTTATACGGGAGCAGATGAAGGAATGTCGTCTGATCCAATGCCAATGAAGAGAGAGATAGAAGAATAAGTTAGAAGAATTCAAGTTATATTTAGGAGTTTATAGTTGAAATCTGAGTTTAAAATATATCAACTGTGAATTTTTAAAGGGTGAGATTACGGGATGTTACCGTAAATGTAATGTTACAATATATAAATTATGAATTATCCAATGTGAGATATTGGGATGTTACATTAATGGTATCAGAGCAGTTCGTCCTTAGGATGACCTCTGTGTTGTGGGTCTTCCGTGTCTTCTCTGTGAAGAATTGAGTCTAAATGGTATAATTTACCATTTCCTCTAAATCTAGATAGTAGAGTATTGTGTCTAACTACCATGACTTTTACCATAGATGATTTTCCTTTCTTAATTCTGAGGGTTTGAGGAAATATATTAGAATTAGTTAAAGCCTTGATAGGGAGATATAATTCTAGAGTTTAAGTTTCAATGGATGAGTGAAGATGTTGGTGTTTAGAAGTAAATTTTTAGAAGTTTCTAGAACAAAATTAATAGATGAGATATCTTACGTTTCACAAAAAGGAGTTGAGTTCAAAGGCTAGATTAAGAGAAGCTTTGGATAAGCATGAATGTGGCAAGGTTTGAGAAATCAGTTTGGTTTAGTATATCAGTAACGTTAGAAGTCAGAAGAGAAGGAAGTATTGATGAGAAACAGAGTGGCATTGTGTGAGATTGGTAACATGGATTGATGTATCAGCGATGATTGGAATCTGAAGAAAGAAAATGGTGGAAGATTTGAAGATAAAGTTTAAAATAAAAAGGGATAGGAATACTGAAGTAGATTAAGAATAAATCAAATATTAGACGAAGAAGAGTAAATAAGAAGTTGTATAAGGCATAAAGAGGATTGAGAGAAAGTTTAATAGGAGGAGAAATTTATAAGTTAAGAGAACACGAGGTCTTTAGAGAAGAATGAAGTGTTGGAAGGATTCTAAGATAAATGGATGATTAAAAGGAGATGGTTAGATTTTTTTCAGTAAATACATTAGAGATAAGATTTGAATATGTGATTTTGGTATGAGGAGTAGTGGAGAAAATCCAGGTACGAAAATTTTGGCTTTCGGCTTATGCAAAATATTTGGTATTTTTATGATAGGATTAAAATGTCATGATTTATGGTTGTAAATTTTATTGATTTTGGAATGTTAAAGTTAGTAGAGGTAGTGTAGGTTGAATTGATATTATTATGAATATGGCAAGATAAGGAAGAAGAAGAGTTTGGAAATAGATAAAAAGGAGGGTTGCAACACTAATGTGATTAGGGAATTAGGAATAATTAAGAAGTTGTAGGTTGTGATTGGAGAAATTTCATCAGGTATAGTTATGTGGTAGTATTCAAACCTCAATGGTGATGTAAAGGATGAGGATGAGTATTTTAGGGATGTCTGACCAATGCAAGTGAAGAATAGATATTGCAGTCTAGGGTATGATCGAAAGGATAGTTTGGTCATGTTACAATATGTTTTTAGAAGTTTATGGTCTTCAAGAATTGTGAGTTGATTGTTGAACATTAAGTGTAGTTAAGGGTGAATGCAATATTACCGAGAATCAGATAAGTTCATCAAGGACGAGTGAAGGAAATGATGCATAATCTTAAGTGTGGAAGAGTTTCTATGGATGTTATAAAGCATACTCAAAATAAGTATTATTTTTGGACAAGTCCTTGTTAAATGGGTATAGAAAAGAAAACATAAGGATGAATTGTTTAGTAATAGAGTTTTGGACTCCGTGTAATCATCAGAGTAATTAGAAATTTTACGGAAAATAGAAGTATAGGGTAAGGTGGAGCAATCTAGTATAAAATTTTGGTAAACATAAGTGGCTTTTGGAGGCGTACGATTTCTAGGAGTAGAAACTGTATTAAATAATGGAAAGTTGTTACGGAAAAAAAAAAAATGATTCTTAGAGTTTAATGGGATCATGGAAGTCTTAAATAGGGATCTATAAGGAGAATTACTTTCTTGTTATAGTAGGAATGAAAAGTTTTATGAAATCTTGTGATTAATAGTTTATGAGTGATGAGTTCTTTTAAAACATTAATGAATTATTTTGAGACTAGTGAGGTATGTTTAATGGTGGTTTTCATGGGGCTAAAAGTGTCAAGTAAAAGTGTTTTGAAGGTTTATGATTTTAAATTTTTCGTGAATACATTTCAAATTTGACATGCTAGAAATTTGATGCACAAAATAAGTAGAGTAAATGAATTTACAAGGAAACTAGGAGATAAGGTGAAATAATCATAACTTTATTTCGAATTTTTGAATTTTCGAGGACGAAAATTTTTTTGTGTTGGGAAGAATGTAAGACCCATAAAAAAAAAATATATATATATATATATATATATATATATATATATATTTATAGTAGTAAATTTTAGTATTTTATTAGTAATAATAATTTTAATGGATAGAAAATTGTAAATTTTGGATATAAAATTATAGTAATTTTAGAAGGAGAGGTTCAAATTTTTGGTAACTTATTTAGTAAAATTTTTTAAATGGAATAGTAAAAAGTAAATAGTAAATAGTAAAAAGTAAATAGTAAAAATAAATTTTCAGCATTAAGATTCCTTAGCATGGAAGAAAGTAGTAGGTAGAAATTAGGATCAGATTTGGTGAGAAAATGATTGAAATATTATTTTTAAATAATATTAAAATAATAAATAATATTAAAATATTAATGAATAGTAAATTTTTTTTTACTATAAATAGCCATGGGAGGGAAGGGTATTTTGCACCAAGAAAAGAGGAATCAAGTGAGAGCTTGAGAAATAGAGAAGAAAGAGTTAGGGAGAAATTTTTAGTTGCAAGAAGAGTAGAGGTTCTGAAGGGTTTCAGGGAAACAAATTCGGAGCATGAGATTAAGTCTGGAATAGAGGTAGGGGAGCTAATCCTTCTTGTTTATGATTTTTATCCATGTTATGATAATGAATATGAGTTATGAGTATGTTAAAATTTGGTAATGGTAGTTATCTATTCACTTATATAAATTTAGTTTTCATTATTATAATTTCTTATTTTCGAGTTACTGTTGTGAAAATTTTCTATTAATTGTTTTCACCGTTGGATTTAGCTAAAATTTTAGTATGTGAATCCTAAGACCTATTACTAAACTTTGACCGTTCGGATTTGAAAATAGAAGTCTGTACTTGGAGAAATAAATACTGCAAGTTTGAGTAAATTAGTCACCCTGTAGTTCTGTTACTAAGTTGTCTCGGTAAAAATATAGATTTTGACCTATTTAACCGTTAGATCAACCTCAAAATTTGATATATGATTCTTAGGACATATTAATACAATTTGACCGATCGGATTTGTAATTGAAGGTCTATGTTTAGAGAAAGAAATTTCGAAAGTGTGAAACAATCGGATGAACACTGTATTGTTGTTCTTAAGCTATCATGGTACAAATTTCATATATATTTCATCTACCGTTAGATTGAGCCCAAAATTTAGTATGTAATTCATAAGACATATTAAGTCATTTTGACCGTTCAGATTTGTAATTAAATGTCTGTGATTAGGGAAATTAGTTTCGCATTTTGAGTATAACCGAAAACCACTTAAAATTCTGCACCTGAGTTACCTCGGTAAAACCTCAATATCTATCTAGTTAACCGTTGGATCAACCTGAAATTTTAATATGTAGTTTATAACAAATAGTGAATTATTGTGACCATTCAGATTTGAAATCGGAGTTACAGATTTAGAGATATTAATTTCGTATCTTCTCAGGGATCTCAATATTGCTAAATTTCTATTTTTTTGATATCTATATTAAATTTCGGTGTTAATATTATATGCTGTTGTTTTAAATCTGTAAATAAGAAATTTGTTAAAAACTAGTTGAGGAACACTTTGGCTAAGGAAAGACTTGGTACTTAAGTTGTCTATTGTGACGCACCTCTCTTTCCTGGAAGTCTACTCGACAAGTTTTTAACTTAAATCCTATTGAACAGATTTTGTACTGTTAAATTATTATGCAATATATGTTGTTGGAATGGAAATGTTTGATTAATTCATGTTATTGTGGTAGATATGAAATTATGAATTATAATTGTGATTATTGCATTTTATGCGTCTGAACATGATATGAGTATTATGGGGAAATTTTGTAAGGGTATAATGTGAGTTGAGGAATATTAGTATGGTATGAGTCTTGTGGAGAGATTAAGTAAATGTTATGGTATTTGTGTATATGTTGATGTTGAGGGTCCCGTAGTTGGAGGTTATCCTGATACTCTAATAATCATCTAGTCTCAAGTAGAGAGGGATGAATTATGTGGTGAGAGGAGCAGGAGGTCCTGGTCTATGTGCCGGTTTTGGACATAGTGAGGGGATTAACCTTGTGAATGGTATGAAGTATTTTGAAAGTGTATTTGTAAAAAAAAAAAAAAAGAAGTAGAAGTCATTACAAGTGCATAACCTCCCGTGACCGCTCATCAACGTATCATCCGGATGAGTGTCTATTGGGTATTGTGGTGTCTATTGGGTATTGTGAGACGAATGTCTAATAGGAATTGTGGTATGAGAGTGTCGAACATAATTATTATATGATGTTTATATCAAGGTAATTATATATGTTTTATAAATGATTTGTTGCATGTTAGCTCACCCTACTTGTTTGTGTTTGTTTTGTTTGGGTATGTGCGATGATCGTATAATTCGTTATACGGGAGCAGATGAAGGAATGTCGTCTGATCCAATGCCAATGAAGAGAGAGATAGAAGAATAAGTTAGAAGAATTCAAGTTATATTTAGGAGTTTATAGTTGAAATCTGAGTTTAAAATATATCAACTGTGAATTTTTAAAGGGTGAGATTACGGGATGTTACCGTAAATGTAATGTTACAATATATAAATTATGAATTATCCAATGTGAGATATTGGGATGTTACATTCATTCTTATCTCTCATAATAAATTAAAAAACCTTAAATATATTTTTAGCCTCTGTAAAATTAACAAGAATAAACTTGATTTCTAATAAGGTATTTTCTTTTAATTTTTATAAAATTTGAAACCACTGTTTCTAATAAGATGGGTGAGTTTTGATTTTAGATTCTGCATTTTTTCTTTTTACTTTTTATTTCACCAAAATTTTAAGTTACAGCTTTTAATCCTTATAAAATGTGTGAATTTAAGTTTTAGTTCTCATGGAAACCTTTTCTTTTTCAAGATTTTTATTCTTTTAAGTTAAATAAATAATATTAATTTATAAATCTTAAAAAATTAACAAAAATGATTTTTCATTATTACTTTATTGAACTACTAAGTAAATATAGGCTTCCTAACTTGTATAATTTAATCTGGCTGTTTTCTTTCCAAACTAGATAAAATAGTTGTAATACAATGAACTCAAAAAATCATCACTAGAAAAACTTGTGAACTAAATTAAAAATAAAAATTTTGTAGGATATTAGAGACTGTGGCTGAAATATTTTGTTCAAACATCACTGAAAAACTTATCTTCAAGCTGGGTTTCTTCTGTGGCTGAGAGGAGATAGAGAAAAAACTAAAGCTAAAAATTATGTAGTTTTTTAATGGATTAGATATTTATCTATAAAAAATATTGATGGAAAGATTGAGTGAATTTATCAACTAGATCATTGATAAATTATATTTTGATGTAAATTAAAATAGATTAATAAGTTATTTATATAATTAAAAATATATTATAATTGCAACGAGGTTTGGTTTTGCAATTCCAACAAAAGTAGGGGAATTGACTGTGTCAAAGTTGAATAATAAAAGTTTTTAATGTACTTGTTTTATAAAAATGAAAAAAAAAAGAAGGTACAACGCAATTCACCCTTTTCTTTTTTGTCTTTTACTCGTATTATGTTGCAGTATAGATTTAAAGAGCATTTGGATTTAATTCAGTTCTGTTTGATTAGGTACAAAATTAAAAAAATTCAGTGATTTTTAATGATTTTAACACTTTCTTCAAATGGACTAATAATGGTTTATTTTCAATATTTTTTATGCTCAGTAAAAGTTACCAATTCCCACCCCTATTTTTTAATTTTTGGACTTGAAATTAACAATTTTTAAAAAAGTTATGTAAAAATTAGAAATAAATGAAATTATGTTACTACTTTATATAAGAGTATTTATTGGATGGAAGATAAAATGCTAAATTTTGTAAATATTTTAATAAAATAAAAAATGATTACATTGGCTTCTCCAACACAATACTAAACTACTATAGGGATTACTTTATATCATTTCAAGAAATTAGATACATAAAAAGCAGGGTTAATGGAATTTCCAATCCAATTATGTTAAAGAGAAAATTATAGGAATTAACCTTCAAACCCTAAAATAGCAATCCAAAGCACCTTATTATATTTTTCTTTATAGGTCACAATTTTACCTAAAATAGTTTATCATCTACATACTATAGATGTTATATAGCTCCATGTGATCTCTTTCATTTATGATGATTTATAAGCCAGCTGTACAAACTTTATGGTTTTTCATTTCAGAAAATTTTCTTGGAATATAACTGTGAAATGAAGAACTACATTATTCATACGAAATATTTTTCAAATATCTTCTTTTTTACTCAAATTAATTATCAAATTCTACGCTTTAGAAAAGGACAATTATTTCGTTACAATATCATTTTTTTTCTGTACTTTCTACACAAGCAAACAAAAAGGGAAAAAAAGTACTTTTTTTTACTTATTTTTTCCTCATTTTAAATGCTCTAAAAACCATTATACTCCACTTTTTTTTTTTCTTCCTTCCTTCCTTTTTTTTTTCTTTTCTAACCAAACATGTACCATTATTAAACAATAGTTTTGAAATTATTACTCATACATCCAATGAAAAGGATGGGGTGATAATCATTGACAGCCTTAGGTTTTTGTTTCTAGATGTTATTCCTTTGGCAAATTGAACAAGAGAGAAATTACTAATTTTGCCAAAAATTGCTCCTGCTAGATCCAACATGCAAGATTTTCTTTGGATCATACCACTTTAATAAAGTCATATTTTCTCATTTAAAAGTTCAAACTAGATAATCATAATTAAAAGAGTTGAGTCCAAATTCTCTCAAACTAGTGAGATGACAGTGAAATAAAAAACAAAGAGACTAAAGTAAATATAAATTCTCAAATGGCATCAATGCTTTAACAGATGAAACAAAATCCAAACTACAGATTCACATGCAGATATTTATACTCATGATTGAAGCAAAAAAATGTGGATTACAAGGAACAGAAAATTTAAGCATTGACACTTATTTAGTAACATTACTAACATAAACATGTCAATAAGTCTCGAAGAACAGCATTTAGATCAATTATAGAATGTTAGGAAGTTTGGGAAGATGTTAATTATCAAATTCTTCGAAACATGTCTTATTGGAATATTAAGAATAGCATATATAGTATATTTTATGCTGCATGACACCTATTATTACAGCCTGTTCTTGTAGGCCCCAATATCTCTACATAAGCATCATATTTCTGACAATCATGAATTAAACTAAATTGTGAATTAATTCAGTTCATCCATCCATGCATGAACTCACTAGCATTTTGGGCTGAGGTTCCTGCAGCTCCTCCTGCTTCATTTAACCCTGAAGAATCATAGCTGCACAAAAGAAAAAGAACAGTATTCAACTTCAGCAAAACAACATGTATAATTTCACATTTCATGCACTGAGGTAGAAGAAAATTACCCGATTCTCAATGTACTGTTGCAATGTGCTGTGTCATAGTATCCCTCTGATGGGTGAGGGTGGCCATCGTAGGGTGCAGTTTGCTCCCTAGTTTCCCATGTTGGTTGAAGGGCTACATTGATTTCCTCCAACTGTAAAACATGAACATGAAGCTTGCACTTTTAATCAAATAGATGACAATATAAACAACACTTGAAAAGAAAACAAGGTTTTATAGAATTTAAGATGAAGCTGGAAGCAACTGGTTTGAATCATGTGATTGAAGCCATGTGTTATGTGTATGCATATAGATTAAGCTTTGGAAGTTGTTAAAAATTTGGCTAGATTATGGTGGTAGGGTTGAGTACTTGGATCCTGCATTTACTGAAGTCTTCTCATCAAGAGGGGTGAAAAAGTTAGGTAAGAATAATGTGGAAAAAAACCAGAAAATGATGAATTATGTGTACTGCAGTGATTGAATTTCTCAGCAGGAAAGTACCAAGGACACCAAAAGCTTTTGCCGAAGCATTATATGGTCTAAAGTGTAAGATCAAAATTTCAAGAATAAAATGCAGTTAATGCACGGATGTTGGTAATCACATCACCATCTTCTTGACGTTCAAATCAATGCTTATCACTGATCAAATTAATGTTATATAGTACGTTACTCTCCAAAACAGTTACATTAATTATTATTTAACAGAGTTTAATGATTATAAACATATTTTATATGTCATGCAAAATTTAATATATATATATATATATATATATATATATATATATATTTAATAACTAAATAAAAGTATATAGAATTGTTTAATATTGTCCACAGATACTCAATTTTTTCTTTTTCTTTTTTATTTCCCATGTCATTTTTCACATCTATTAATTTTTTTCTCTATTTCTCTCTTCCATCTACCCATGTACTAAAAAAAGGGGTCCACGTTTAATTCTTTTAAACAATAAATAATCTGTGTCATTGATTTTATTAGTAACTTCACCACAAATGAAAAATTTTTCGGATCACAAAGTTCAAGAAGCATTGGCAAGATCAGACTCAGCTATCCACATTATAATAATATAAATATATTTAGAAACATTTGAAAGTGTGTCTCTTGTGGTACCTTGTTCCTCAGGATATTGTTAGTTTCCAGCAGCATCTCTTCCTGTGTGTACAGAAAAACAGAGTTGGTAGCCACACTATGAATAAGTGATATTCATTTAAGGATGAAAGAGAAAAACCTCAAACAAGGTGTTACCTTTCTATGCAAATCAGAGAGTTGATCAAGCATCTGCTGTGTCTGCAGAAAGTTAACATAAATATTGTTAGCAGTATCATAATTTAAAATCTTAAATTATGTTGTCAGTGTTTGTATAAACACTGTGCTTGGAATTGTTCCTCTAAGATCATCACACAATATTTTGGTGAAGTACAAAAGTGATCCGCAAAAATTGATAAAATTTTAGTTGTAAAACTTTCTATCCCTGCTTAATTTCATGTTGTTAATGAGGCTCTAAAAATATTTAAGATTTCATTAATTATAGAAGTATTAATTTGTACAGGACATTTGGACCATCTCACTATGAATTAATATATACTTTTATGGAAAAAAATTATTTTTTAAAATAAATCTTACTAAAAATTTGAGATTAGTCACCATTCTCATTACTTAGAGAGAGTTAGTTTGAGGTTTTATTTTATATTTGAGTTAAAGATATACTAAAAATGTTTGGATATGAGCTTTAACAGAAATTTTGGAAGAAAAAAATGTGAAAAAAATTGACTTCTTCATGAATTAAAATTAGTTTATACACTCATTAAAAATAAAATTTTTAAGCTATATAATAGAACTTGTACTTATTAATTTATACATAAATTAAAGTAACTTATATAGAGATATCAATTTTAATTTTTTTTTTCGTATTTTTATTTTGTAGAAGTCCATGTGAGAAAAATTTTCTAAACAAATATCTAGTAATTTATTAACTCAATTTAATCCATAGTCATACTCACCCTTTTATTTTAAATAACCAAACTAGTAATATAGTCAACATCTATTTAAAATAAAATAAAAAAAATCAGAAATCATTAGTATCCGAAAAATAATGTTAAAAGAATTACTCTTTAGTTTTACTGCTTTATTTTTTAAACTAACTATTCTAATGAATTAGCCAATTTTAATCATTAGATTTAAAAACAGTAACTTTTGAAACCTTTTTTTTCTAAATAGTTTGATTTACTCCTGTGTGAGTATCTCTTATCACAATCACAGCAATCTAAAATTATAAATCCTGAACTTAATCTGAACACCCTTTTATTTTCTTAAAACAAACATTTAGATGCGAATTTTCTATTCAAATTTCCAAATGTTAATATGAATCCTGTACGACCATGTGACTTTATAATCTGATGAACTCATACATAATTTACAAGAGACACATATTAATAATCAAAATAGTTATAAAAACAAATTATGTTGGATTTAAAATATTTTATAATTTCAGAGAGTGATGATCAGAATCTAACAGAAGTGATAGAATATAAAAGAAAATTAGGCCAACTGGTACATGGAATATCCAATCTGGAGACAAGACTAAGACAATTTATGGTCTGAATTTTTAGAACCACACATGTCTTATCAAACAGTTGAAGTCTGGCAACGATTTACACCTATACTGTTAGCTAATTTTGGTGTACATAGTACACCAAAACAACGTAAATTCTGAGGTTGATATCATATTTATAATAAATTAAACTTGGTGTTATTCACATGACAGGGTGATCCGGATACTAAAACTGTTTAACAGTACACAAACATCACAGATAAGTACAGTTTCCACGATCCATGCATGGAAGATCCACCCCACAAACTAAGACAAACACACCTTTGATCACAATTGATTACCCTTTGGAACAGTTCAAACAGTGTACGGTACACAAGTATTTACTGTTAGAATTTGTTGTTAGATACCAGAAATCAAATCTTTAGAAAATATCAGTCTAATATGACAGAAAATAAATACAACTGTAAAATGATAATTACATAACAAGTGTTAATTCAATGTTCAGAATCAGTAATTTCAGTTTTAATCGATTCTTTTTTCTTTTTTTATTTCTCTCTTCTGAATCAAGCATAATTGGAGACCCCTCTGTGAGCCAAAGAGGACAAAAATAATTGTCTGTGAGTAGAATTTCTGATGTACTTTTGAGTTGTATTATTTATACGATAATGTTTTCTTCCTTTTATCTTTTTTCACTTCTTACATTCTATTTCTTTCTCTTTTCTCTCGTTCTTTCTCATTTTTATTACTGTACAAGAAACATATTATATTATATTATATATATATATATATATATATATATATATATATATATATATATATATATTATATGATTGTCTTGATTAGTTATAAACGGGATAATAAGTAATAGTTTGAATTATTTAACAAGGTAACAGTAAATTTGTCAAATTATCAAGTAAACTGATTAATTATGAATCATTTAGAGAACATTAACCTTAATGTTTATCAACTTAATAATAAAGTATTATTATTTATAATTAGACCAATGTTGATCAAAAGTCTATTCTAAAACATATAAATAAAGGTTGGAGGTACGGAAATAGGTTACAAATATTTATTATTGCATTAATTACTAATGGTTCAATACAACACCTAGACTTCTAGACAACATTTGAACTTTAGATGATACAATGCAACCAAGGTCATTTATCTCAACCTTATACCTAAAATAATATCTATTTTTATAATAGAAAATGGATGAAATAATACATTTAGCAAAAAGATAATCTTCTTTGCATAGTCATAAACCAAGCCATGCTGATGTATTATGACTCTATTTTCTATGTGAAAGAGATTTGATATCAAGAAACAATTTATTTATTTTCACTTAATATAAGAATTTCATCTCACACTTATCATAATATACAAATTTATTTTCGAGTGTTATATTCTATAACAAGAACAACTATGTTTAGTGATGATATGTAATGGGAAGATTAATCAAAAGTCTATTCCGAAATCTATAAATAAATGTTTGAGGTAAAGAAGTAAGTTAGGTGCATTTACTACTGCATTAATTACCAATGGTCAAACATTGAGCTAACCAATGGTCAAACATTGAGCTAACTTTGATACTACAGTGAGCAAGTACCCTTTAAATGATTTGAATGAACCTCCACACAGTACTTAGACTTCTAAACAATATTTGAACTTTAAACTGTTCACTTGGATCTCATACCCAAAATAATATCTATTTTAACAATAGGAAATGGATAACATAATACATTTCATAAAATTAATCTTCTTTGCAAAGTCATAAAGGAAGTCATGCTGCAGTATTATGGCTATTTTCTTTGTAAATTGTAACACTTATATTCATTTAAATAAGTCATACAAACTAATAACTTTGACATCAAAAAACAAATTATTTCCACTTAATATAAGAATTTCAACTCACTTAAATATCTAATATCATAATATATAATTTCAACTCACTATGTTTACTGATGACAGTGTAATGAGAATGTTTTAATTTTAATTTTCAACTAAAGAATTTAGTTTAGCCTCCAATCCCCCTGTTAATTATCCTTTTTCATCCTTATTTCTAAATTGAATTTCAAAATTATTATAAATATATTAACATTTAAAATCAACAGTAATTATTAATCGTGAAAATAAAATGTGAATTACATGTATGATTAAAAATATTTATCTACCACAAATTTAAATTTTATCTAATCAAATATGCATTTCGAATTTTTAATTCAAAATTTTACAAACATTTTCAATATGCATTTTGGATTCTTGCGTGTTATAATTTTTCTTTTTACGAATAAATTAAGTCCTTTATCTAATATGGATTTTGAAATTCAATTCAAAATCCTTTATCTAATATAATATTATTAAACTTTATGAAGAATGGTTGTCAAGATTACTAATACTAGTTAGTTTCAGATTTTAGAGTCCAAACTTCTCAGTTCACCGTTGATATTTTTAGTCAGTTTCAAAGGACATGTTTTATTGATGTTTGGTATACTTTGAATGAAGGGTTATCAAATGTAAAGTACTCAGTTATATTAAAAAACCAATTTAAATATCAAATATATGCAGTTGATGAAGATTTAAGAGGATATTTTACATTTAATGCTTACTTATTCAGTGAATTATTCTGAGAGACAGAAAGATTTGATATCAATTATAATTCTACTTAGAAGAGAGTAGGAAAGAGTCATTATATTATCTAAAATTTTTAATTTAACGAGTTTCTGACTTTTTTTCTTTTTATATATTATTTATCTTGTTCATCAAACATTAATAATTTTTTTTTTCAAAATTAAAATGAAGATAGGGTATGACTTTGTTGTGATAATTTAGAGCTTTATATTTAGAGACAATAAATAAAAAGTAAATCAATGTGATCCATCTAATATCACTTGGATGTGCAAGTAAGTTTTATTATGTGATATATTTTGGTAACCGTTTATTATATGATTTAAAAGGGGTCAATATAATTCGTTTTTATTTTTGTTTTTTAAGTTTTATTGTGTTTTTAGTTAAGCTGGTTAATATATCATAAGAATGGAAATATTGAAAATTATAAAAGAAGGTAGACAATTTATGATGCATATATTGAGAATTAATAAAACTAGGAATTATATGCCACCCTAAGAAGAGTTAATTGCTTGTAAAAGCAACAATAGTGAGTTAACTAATAATAGATATTTCATATTGTTTAGTGAGAATTAAGGAGAAATTTAGTGGGTCTTAATTTACTCTCTAACGTGACATATAAACTAACTAGTGCATTTGAAACCAATGATGAAAATATATTTGAATTTTCAAATTATATTCTTTTTAAGAGTTTTATGAAATTCAGAGTTATAACAATCCAAATTTTATTAGACGTGATAATTGACTTATTTTTTCATTGTTTTAATATGATATTAATATCTTTTCTCAAACTAAATATTAAAATGACTGTGTTTTCATTTTTACAATAAAGAAACATATATTATGATAACGTTGGAAATCTCAATTTATTTAGCTCTTATAAAATTATGATCACGTCTATGTTGATTACAATAAGACAATTAATGAAAAAACTTTGTTCACTAACAAAACATTAAGCATCATATTAGTGTCACCATCAAAGCTTCAACTTAGATTTATATCATTTCTATAATATTTAGCTAGATCCTTCAAAATAAGGTTAGTTTATCCATAGTCAGAGGTGTATTTACAAGTCTTATAGTCAGTTGTTTTATTATTCCTAGAATCTTAACCAATATTATCTATCTCTTAAAATTTGTATTTTCTTCCGTATCCTTTCTATCTGCATACCATCCATGAAATAACACCTCAATGTGTAATCTTTTCACTATAAATTCCTATAATTCTTTTTAGCAATAACAATGGTAGTTGAATCGCTTATCAGGGAAAAAAAATTAGGGTTTTTTATCAAAATGGGTGGGTCGACCGGACCCGATTCAGAAACCTATATCAATCTGTATCTGTAATTCGAACATGTTTTGGGAGCAAAACGACTGGTATCACGAAGGAGTTGAATCGTATGATATCATATAATACTTAGTATAATGATCTATACAAAATTTTGCAAAACCCTTGTGACATTTTCATTTTTCAATAAAAAATGAGAAGATTTATTGATACAAATTCTACAATATAATGATAAATTAGTTTAACAGAGTGAGATGCCAAATTTGCATACCTTGTTTGACCTGATCTGCTTGAGGGAAGAGTCAAGCTGACGTTCAAGCTGTTCAAGCTCCTTAACATCTAAGTGCTCCAATTCTTCACCAAGCAGGTTTCTACAGAGTTATGCAACCAATTAAATATATATGCTAATGCCATTCATAACTATATATCTACGATTTAAATACCTTCAAACTCAAACCATTTTTGTTTCCATTTTCTTTTACTCATATAAATACACAAATATCACTTTTTTTTTATTACTTTCTACATTTTTACAGAAGCCGAAAATAATTTTTGTTTGTGTTGTTGTCTGTTTTTTTTAAAAGAGAGTTAATGTAAAAGCTTTTACCAATAAATAACAAATAATCATTAAAATGAATTTATAATATAAAGGCCAACAAATTTAATATGAACATGTTTTTGGATGAAATGAAGGTTTATATAAGTTAAGAATTAGCTATAAGTCAAATAAAAATTTAAAACAGATATATGAAAGAATTTTTATAAAAGTTTAATTAAGTTTTAAGCCTTTCATTGAAATTTTGAATTGGATCCCTATTGAATACTTTCTAATTTAAAATTCTTTTATTTTTCAATTGAGTCACTCTTATTTGATTTTTTTTATTAATCGGATAACAGAACTAATATCTTATCTTGCCATCCTATTTTCTTGTATCCAAGTATTAAAAAAATGAGATTTTATTATTATTACAAAACAATATTGTATTTAATATAAAATGACGAGTAATTTTTGTTACTTCAATAATGTTTTGTATTAACTAAATTACCCTACATTCTCTAAACATGTAGAAACTAGAAAGCAAAATAATGGGATAAGACAATACTCACTTCACTTAATTAACAAAAAATAAATAAATTAAATGATAGAAACTTAATTAAAAAATTTAGAAATTGAATATCTCACAATTGTTAATAGAGACTAAATTAAAAATACACTAATTTACGATAGAGTTGAAAGTTAATTAAACCTTCTTAAACATAATTTTAATTCAAAAAGATTTTTTTCTTCTCTTCTTATTATGTAGAAATTCATCCAAGAAGATAATGGTTCAAATTCATCTACAATGGGAATTTAGAGTCTATTTTCTCTACGACTAATGCAATTGTCTTGTAATTATTAATAATTAAAAAATATAAATTACTATTTCAGTCAATCAAGAATATCGAATGTTTAAAGAACTTTGATAAAGAAAACAATTAACAACAATTTATTAAATATGTGCTTCTGTTATTCTCCAATTAAAGTCAAATTTTATTTTAATGATTATACAAGAAAGATAGCATTTAAAGTCGATTTCAATTACTAAAAGAAAACTTTTAGTACAACAGAAGGAGAAAATATTTTCTGACTAAGATTTGCAAAAAAAGAAAACAACAAAAACAAAAAGTTATAACATTTGATTATTTTCAAATAATTTTTTTTTTTAATTGTATCAAATGCACCAAACTGAATACTAAAAGCATCTGTAACATGTACTAAGTTTCATGCTTTCAATAATTGCACTACACCATTCTACCTTTGTGTTTGCTGTAATGCCTCCACTTTGGATTTTAGCTTCAGGTACTCTTGGTAGCGCCTCTGCACAACCCAATGCTCATTCATCTTAGCCTTTAACACATTGCATTTACTTCCACATACATAATTCACATACACACTCAGAAAAAAAGCACTTTGAAGTTGAAAAAGTAAGGTAAAAAAGCTATTTTCTCAAACCCTTTTTCCAATACTTGTTACATTTTCATCAAACACTTGTTCAAGTCAAAAAAGAGAAAGATGAACCTGTGTCTCTATTTCAGGTTGGTGGTGTAATTCCAAGGCTCCATAGCTGCATCTGTGATACCGTTCCAGTGTCTTCGCCATGCTGAAACAAATATCCACCATATGAATACATATATATTTCACCTCAAGAACAAGGATATGCAAACATATAACATAGGCAATGAAATGAATCCTTTTTTTACTGTTTCTAACATGACAATGTATTTTGTCAATTGCAGCTATGAACAAGCACATATTTCCAAAACGAGTAGTACAAATGCTGTTGTCCTGAAATTTTTTAATTATGTTAGAATATAGTTAATTATTCAGTGTAATTGTCAAGTACTTTTCCTCTTAAAAACTCAAATATAACATTGAAATCAATGATAGATCAGTATCTGATTAGCTATATCAGTTTTCTTATTAGTTCAGTTTAGAAGAAATTGTGTATTATAGCATACAAGAATACAAGGCAAGTAAAATTTTAATCAATTATCCTCAATAATATTTGTCTTATGCACTACAATTCTAACCATATTGACTGTGTTTAATTCACAAACTCACACTGCATAATCATTATAAGGACAGTTGTATGAGTCCGGAGATAAATTATGACATTTACATATGTGTATTTACTCAAAGCCTTATAATATATATGAGCCTACTTTATTATAATATTTATATTACACTCTTTCTCTAATAGTATTATTGGACCAGATGGGAATATATAGCAAAATTCTTAAAATAATGAACTATTCCAGTATTATTAAGTTTAGATAAACTAAATAATGTATATATTAATTGGTATTTAAGCTTAATTGTCTTTTTTTTGTTCTTTATAATAAAATTAATATTAAACATCACTATTTACTATTTTAAAACACACTAATCACTTATTATCATCACATAGAAAATTTGATTAAAAAGAAAAAATAATATATATATATATATATATATATATTATCTTCCAAACACACTTTGTATATAAAATTTTTCAATAAAATAAATGTTTTTTTTTTATTTTATTCTATGTTTTGTTGATATTTAATATATATATATATATATATATATATATACACATATATACATACATATATATATATATATATATATATATATATATATATATTTTCTGGTTGTTGATGTTTATAAAACAGGGTTCGGATCTTTAACAAAATATAATTAAAAGAAAATTTCTTTAAAAAATTTTCAACCTGTAGCAATAATTTAATAATTATTAGTAGTGAAAATCCCTGAAAATTTATATTTTTAGCACAATATTTTTTCTCCTTATCAAAGTAGGAGAAATAGCTAGTTATAAAATGTTGACCATATAATATATTAGTGATAGTATTATAACACAAAGAATGATTATTGGCATGATTGCTTTGACATTTAGAAATTCGAATCTACATATTTTTAAATTAAAAAAGAGTTATTCAAAGTAGAAGAAAGTTTACTAACCTTATTTTGTTTGCAATGGAAGTTTTAATTAGAACAAACACTTATTTCTCTTATATTTTTGAAAAAATAACATTTATATTTTTTATAATTTTTAAATAAACACTCATCTCCTTCTCACCTTCCTAAAAATCACCCTATCATGTTTTTATGAAAGTGATACTTATCTTTTTTTTTTTAATTCACCAAAACTATTTTTTAACTTTTTGTTTCTGAAAAATCTTTAGTTTTTATACTTTAAAACTTAGTTTTAATTTCATAATTTTGGTCATTTTTATATTTTTTAGACAAAATAACAGTACTGAGTGCTCATTCATTAAAAATACAGAAGAGGTGAATGCCATTTATTAGGAAAAAAAGAAGGATAAATATATATTTATTTTAAAAAAAAATTTAAAAAATTAAAAGTTGTTGTTAAAACATAAAAAAAAATTTATTTTAAATTAAGGGAAAATGAGTATCTTTCAGCATAATCTAAAGAAAGATAAGTGTAATTTCCTTAAACTAAATATCTCTTGCAAACTATTGAAGTTCATCACATAGCTTACTCTTCTAAGTTTCATGCTTATATAATTTGGATAACTAAGCTTATTCTCATGAAATAAAATAAGTAAAAACCATCTACATATGCATGATCAGGAAGTTTAATGCATGACAGTGAAGATATATAGAATTATAGAACAGTAGGCATGCACAAAATGAACACAGGATTAATTGTCTTATGATTATTATTATCCTATCCACAGTAATTATTCAAAGTACAGAATTTGTCTCATGCAGCAAAATCTACAATATATACTCTTTAATCTTTATGTGATTCACATCTAGAGATAGCAGTAAATCAGTAAAGCCTATGCTTCACATAATCAATCATGCAATGATTAACACTGTGTATATGATTTCCTTTATGGTACTGAATTACATATTTTAATTAGCCAAGGGAGTAGAAAATGTTTACATAATTTTTATGCAGTTGTAATGTTGATAAAATATGAATGCCTGATATAATCAATATAGGAGAGAGAAACCTACTTATCAGTAAAGAAGCCAATCTAACCTAAAAGGAAAGGTACTTGATGGCACTTCTAAAGTGAAATATGTACGTACAATGATTATATATATATATATATATATATATATATATATATATATATATATATATATATTCTTAGCAGAAAATCACATCAGAATTTATCTATTCCATTTTATATTTAAAGTGTGCATTGTACCAAAGTTCTATCTTTTACATTGAATGCAAATGCATGATTTGATTTCTTTTCTTTTGATGTGTTCTGACATATGGGTGAATGTCTAATCAGAATCAAGTATACAACAACAAAGAGAATCTTGGGTTGTAAGTATAGTTACCAAAAGATCTAGAATGTTAGTGTTGCTTTTCACTACACACCATGATTTAAGGGTCCTATAATGAAGATTGGACGTCATAACATCACATTTTCATTGCTCTACCATAGTTGTAAATCAGAGAACACCAAAGTGTTATTCTTCTCAGTAAAATAGGTTTGGATTTGTTGAAATTGATCTCAAATTCAAGTTTCACAAGTAGAAAAGCAAAACTAAGAAAAATGTTATTAAATATGATTAAGCAATTTTTAATAAAAATTAATTATTAACAAAACTGATCAGTGTTTTTTCATGCTGAGTAACTGGTTTGTTTGTTTTAAAGTTTAAGAAACAAAGAACTTTACACACTTATCAAGGCAAAAACACTTTCTCCATTCCAATTTGCAGGAAGGTGAAAATTCGTTCCTTTTTGTTTAACTAACATGAGGTTTACATTCTAAAAGCACACAACTCAACAAAACAATTCGTTAGAATTATTGCATGATCTGATATTCATGACTACTTTTCAAAGGGCTGTTTCTGTTGAATGAGAATATATCTCCCAAAAATGAAAATGCATGAATGATTAGAAAAAAATAAAAATTGTTTTCTTACAAAAATGAAGATGTTTAAGGACTAAAGTCTATACCAGCTGGTCATAAAGTTATGAACCATCCACTTCAAAAGGGAAATGAATCTCATGCGGTTTCAGAAAGAACTGTAGTGCAGGAACTTATAAATTCACTGTTCATGTGAGTTTATATCTTCTTTACTTGTTGAATTATCAAATATTGAAGTTAAAGAGTGACTAAGATCTTATGTATTTCTCGAAAACTCTAGAGGATCTTAATCCAAAAGGAAAGTACTTCAAAATTCATGGATAATTTTTATCACAGTATTCTGATTATGTCAACTCATTGCAAGAAATTTTGCAGCTGCAAAACAGACCACAGAGATTTCCCCCTCATTAATTTTCATCAGAGCTCGTTAAGAGGAGAAAGTTCCACTGCAAACGAGATAAATATTTACAAAACATTTTGAGGAAAAGGAAATTATAATCATTGAATTTTATTATACAGAAAAACCATTTACAACAGTTTAGATTTTGAATAAAACAGAAGAAAATGAGATGTTTTAGCTCAGTACATGTATGAAAAAAAAACTGATATAATTATTGTTAATCACCAATCAAAACCATAAATTAAAATTCAACCATGATGAAGATATAATTAGAGAAGAATAATTTGTATGAACTAGAATCGTCACGCTAAAATTTTGAATCAAAAAGATCTAGAAGGCAGTAGCTGCTTTCCAATAAAAACTCTACCGAAAAGCATGAATCTGAGACTGTAAAGAAAAAAGAGAGGAAAATTGTAAGGAAGATGAAAACAAATTTGAAGAGACAAAACCGTAAACAAACAACACATCCTTGATCAAGCCCTACAAATCAGACACAGAAACCAAAGACAAAGGAAAACAACAAACATAACAAAAATTCATGAAACACAAACCCCTAAAGAAAAACACAAGCACAGACCACTTAATCAGCAGCAAGATGTGAACTTTAAGCAGCCCATGAAAGCAGGGAGGGAAAATCAAGAACCCCAGAAAAGAAAACAGCCCGAGAAGTTGAAGAAAAGCAGAAAATCTGAGTGACAGAAAGAAAAAGGTTGATGGGGTTTGGGTACCTAGGGCCACTGCAGAACTCATAGAGCTTGCCACGGTTGGAGAAGATAATGAGGGCAACCTCAGCATCACAGAGGACAGAGAGTTCATAAGCCTTCTTGAGCAACCCATTCCTCCTCTTTGCAAATGTCACTTGACGGTTTATCTTGTTCTCAATCCTCTTCAGCTCGACCTTTCCCCTACCCATATTATTGTTGCAAATTTCTTTATATCTCTTTCCGCAAATAAAACTAAACTTGCTTTTTCAGAATAGCAGATGGAAAAGCAGCATAATTCTAGATTAGATATTTTTTTCCAGCTATTTTCTGCAAATTTTCCCTTCCACCTCTTGTTTGTGTGTATATATAAGCTAGCTTATCACATGATATGCTATGATCTGTCGCTCAGTTTTAGTAGGTATGGTATACCTATGATGGATGCGTAATGGAAGATGAGAATATCAGCCCTTTTGTAAAGCAAAAACAAGTAGAACTAGAAAGTAACCACAGCATTCATTACATCTCAGTTCAATTCCTAGATCTCACATCTATTTCCACTGTAACTAGGTACAAGTTCACATTTTCACCATAAAAAAACACTTTCATTTTCATATATTTTATTTTACGACTCAGATATAACCTATCTCATCATATTTTTTCCTTTCAAACTTCACTCCATTTTCAATACTTTCTATATATTTACATCCAAAGGATCATAGACACTTTAGCTAAGTTATAAAAATAATATAGAAAAAAAAATTGCTGTCATAATGTAATGTAGAAGTAGAAGTATACTGGCCCGTTTTCTATGGTGTAGTGGCGTGCAAGTCTTGGATTTTATACCAAAAATGAATGTATAGTAAACTCACTATGACAGAATCATAATTTTGAAAAGGAAATGTGACACAAGTTAAATATTTTATTTTCGTAAATACAATTAATGTAACTTATTAACATGTAATTTTATTCTCTAAATTAAGTTGGCTGCTATATTTTAATGCCATTTATGCAGCTACATAATGAAAGGGTTAAATATTACTATTTACCTCACTTGCAACTATTGTAATATGATTTTAATATGGGATTTCAATATAGATTATTGGTGAATACAAGTATTTTAATTGAATTTATATGTATGCTATACCTTCCTGCTGTGAAAAGTCAAATGGGAAACCAAAAAGATTTTAAAGTGGAATTCAAATCAAGGTATGCAAGCTGACATAATACACTTTGACCAATGAACAAGGCCCTGATGGACACGCAAATATTAAACCCAATATATGAAAGACTCGTCCAAATATATTTTATCGTATTATATATTAAATTTTTAAGTATACCCAAATATGATGTTTAGAATATGGTCCCATAAGAAAATAATACGTCTGTAGATTATTTTTTATAATACTTGTAGAAAAGAAAAACTAATAAGAAAAAATGACGAGATTATTTAATAGTTAGAATTGATTTATGCACAAGTTATTGGTATGAAGAATGTATTATTACAATAAACAATAATTTAAAGGAGATTTAAAGGTGAGAACGGTCAACATCAAACATCAAAAGAGAGTTTGAGAAAGGAAAAGAAACGGAAGATTGTCACCTTGCAATAAACAACATAATTCATCTTCCTAAGCAGCAGCAAAACAAGGTGAAGGAAACTTGTTCTTTGCTTATAAAATGACAACTCAAGGACATAATAATGTTTCTTATTTTTTATTACACTTGCAATAATCATATAATTGGAGATTAAGATACTTTTGGTGATATGGATTCTTCATTTGCCTCCAAAGTTAAATTATAAGGAAAAGGCAGAATTGGTGTCATATCAAAGCAAGGTGCCAACGTCATATTTTATGTGAAAAAATTAGACTAAAATTCATTAAGTATTATTGGAAAATGTTTGGAGCACAACTATTCTCTTTGATTTGAGAATCAAGTGTACAAAATGTTTTATTCAAAAAGAAAAGTTATTGTTGTTGTGAAAATGACAAATAGCAAATGCTTTCCACTTTCTTTTAATTATAACATAAAACTCAACTTGGTGACAAAGAGAAGAAAATAAATATTGTCTGTGGCATAAGAGACTAAGACACTTAAATTACAATGGTCATATGTTGCTTTCTTAAAAGAATATTGTTCAGAGTCTCTTTAAGATTAAAGATAAGGAGGAAATAGAAGTGATACCAATATTATAAAGTGTTAAACAACTATGATTGCAAATTAATATATTTTTTAGATAGTAATACAAATATTTAATCATTATTGTGTTATATTTAATATGTGATTATATAAGCTGACATTTAACACACGAGCTAGACAAATACATGTACTAGAAGAGAACATACACCAAACGAATCATAACAAAGAAGATTGACAAATGAGTCTTGACTAGAAGACTCAAGTATAAAAGTCATAATATTCACTAGACGAGTAGCCTAGATGACTAATGAATGACAGTCATAGTATTAACCAGATGAACATTGACCAAACGACTCAAACACTGAAAGCCTCAAATCAACTAGACAAATGCATTGGCCAAATGAATCAAAGCATTAGATGAATGGAAACATCAAACTACTACCCAAATCAGATGAGCTTAAAAGATCTTGATCAATTTGGTTAAGTTATTACTTTCATATAATTATTGATAGAATACTTGAAAGAGTAATTTTACTTGATTATTTGAAATCAAAATTGAATTAAAAGATTCACAACGTTAATTACTTTGAAAGAAGAATGTTTTCAAATTAAATGGTCAAATCATATGAATATGGAAATTATCTATTTGATTGAACATCAAATTAATAATGATTGCAAATAGAAATTATCATGATTGTAACAAGACATTCAATACCAGTTCTAGATCAAAACAATATAGAAAGTGGCGTGGTGGAAAATTTGTAATAAAATACAAAGATTTTCTATACTAGTTGGATCTAGAACCAATATAAAAAGTGACAAGGTGATAAATCTGTAATAAAATACAAAGGTTTTCTATGCCTATTAGACTTAGAATCGGTATAGAAAGCGATGTAGTGGAAAAGTTGTAATAAATTACAAAGGTTTTCTATACGGTTAGACCTAAAAGTGATATAGAAAGTTACTTTTTATATCGATTTCTCATTTTAACCGATATAGAATGTTTAATTCTTCTTCACAGCTTTCGCGCCACACCTCATTTGCATCTACACTGATCACTTTGCTCTCCTTGTTCTCGTCATTGTGCAAAGTTTCTTGTCATTTTTGTTGCGTTTCATCTTTGTTGTTATTGCAATAAAGAATGTTCTCGTCACGTTCGGGTGTTCTCTAGTTTTCTTCGATGAACGTCATTCACGATGATGATTTTTGGTGTGTTGTTGTGGTGTTGTTGTGTCACCATCGTCGTCGCATCGTGTATTTGGCGTCATCATCATATTCTCTTGTCCACTCAATTGCCTTTACCGTCCACCTCGTATGCATTTTCTTCATTAGAAAAGGTTAGCATTTCAACCTAATGTCTAAGTTTTTATGATGTTGGTGAATTATGAATGTACATTTGAATATAAAATGTATGTATGTGTTGGATTTTTGGATAAAGAAGTTTCAAGCTTCACTATGGACATTGAAAATAAAGAGTTTTAACAAATAGTTTAGAAATAGATTATTAATATGTTAGTTAGAGGGTCTGTTTGATAAGAAGTGGTCCTTCCTCTTTGCTTGACCTCCTTAATGTATGTTGGGCCTATCTTTGACAAGTACCTTTTGTTACTGGCTTCTTGGAGGCAACACACAAGTTGTAGGGAAACTATGTTGTGGTTAATACTTTTGTCATCATAGTTCATGTTGAGCCTTAGGCTTTAAACAAGCCACTAAGCTTATAAGTATTAATCCCTTGTGCTTACAATACTGAAAGCACTTAAGCAAATATTTTAGTTTGGTAAGTTGTGAATAGAACTTAGGTCATATGCGTTGTATAGACCAGTTTCGTATCTCACATGCATTATGTGAATGATATGTTATGATTTCGAGTTAAGTCTTAAACTATAATGAGTTTATGATCATAAGTAGATGAAATGAGTGAACTCGTTCTTTTTATATGCAACCATAATCTTTTATTATCAAACCAAATAAGTTGTCCAACAAATTGGAAACCCTTAATGTGTGCTTAATTATTTCTTAGCACCACCTAAAAGCACAGGTGTTGAATTTTACAGATAATAATGGATCAAAGTTGGATAAATTTTATATGCACAACAAATGAATCAAGAGTGAAGTAGAAAAATTTTCTTGAATTTGCAAAGATGAATTTTTCAAACAATAATAGAAGATTCTATTGCATGTGTGTTAATTGTTTAAATAAGTGAAAACTATCAACTGAAAGTTATTCGGGAGCATGTTCTTTGTGACAGATTGCTAAAGAGCTACATGAAGTGGACATGACATGGTGGATTAATAGAAATTCTAAGTGTAGATGAGTCTCAAGTAAAAGTAGAAAAAGGTTATTACAGATGGATGATCAGTTAGAAGACATGATACGTGATGTTGGAAATGATTCCTTCTAACGTGCTCATGCGTAATAACTTGTGCAATGACGCAAAAAAACCTTTGTATCCAGAATGAACTAAGTATACTCAATTGTCAACAATATTAAAATTGTTCAATGTGAAGACAAGAAATGAGTGGACTGATAAAAGCTTCACATAATTGCTTGAGTTACTGAGTGACATGGTTCCTGAAGGTAACACATGGCCAACACGCCATTATGATGCAAAGAATATATTGTGTCCCATGGGTATGGAGTATAAAAAATTCATGCATGCCCAAACAATTGTGTCTTATACAAGAGTGAGTTTGCCAAGTTACATCAATATCCATAATGTGGGATATCATGATACAAACAAAAAAATGGTGAGTCTAAATGTGACACTAAGGGTCCTTTTGAAATTTTTTTATGGTATCTTCCTCTTGTTCCATAGTTTAAACGCTTATTCAATAATGTAAATGATGCAAAACATATAAGATGTCTTGTAGATGGTTATATAAAAGATGGGAATTTGAGCCATCTGGAAAATGGTTTGCAATTGGAGAATATTGATTGCATGTTCCCTAATTTATCTAATTGTTCAAGGAACATTAGTTTTAAACTTTCGCAAATGTGTGCCTTTTATAATTTTTCATGTATCACAATGGAGGAAGTAAGTTCCAGATCCAAGTCATGGGTTGGAAGTGGATAACATTCAAGTGAAAGAAGATTTAACCATAGATGTAAGACCAATACGGGTGTTAGATGTACAAACTAAGACGTTACGAGGAAAGGACATTTGTACATTGAAGGTACTTTGGGATGAAGCTACGTAGGAAATGACTTAGGAGTTAGAAGAAGTTATGAAGAAGGAGTATCCTTATCTTTTTGGTAAGTAGATAAATTTTCGGGAACGAAAATTCTTTTAAGGAGGGTTGAATGTAAGACCCGTGAAAAATATAGTGATTAGAAATAAAATAGCCTTGAGACTTTGGTTTTTTATTTGTGTATATCTTTGTTAGAACTTAAATGTTATGTTATTTCTTTGATTTTATTTTAATAAAGTGCAACACATGTTTTGGTATGTTTGTAGGATTGTGGTATATGTGTATTATTACCAATTTGATGTGTTGGCTTGTTGATAAAGGGGAGGTCTAGGATTGAACGGTCTTTTATTCTTTATTAATGGGTGCTAATGTAACATCCCAATATCTCACATTGGATAATTCATAATTTATATATTGTAACATTACATTTACGGTAACATTCCGTAATCTCACACTTAAAGATTTACAGCTGATATATATCTATACATATTTTAAACTCAGATTTCAACTATAATCTTCTAAATATAACTCGAATTCTTCTAACTTATTCTTCAATCTCTTTCTTCATTGGTACTGGATCATACGACATTCCTTCATCTACTCCCGTATAACGAATTATACGATCATCGTACATACCCAAACACAAACAACACAAACAAGTAGGGTGAGCTAACATGCAACAGTTCATTTATAAAACATGCATAATTGCTTTGATACTAACATCATATAATAATTATGTCATACACCCTCAAACCATCATACCATAATTCCTATCATACACTCGTTCCAAAATACCCAAAAGATACTCATTCCACAATACCCAAAAAGACACTCATCCCACAATACCCAAAAAGACACTCATCCGGATGATACGTTGATGAGCGGTCACGGGAGGTTATGCACTTGTGATGACTTCTACTTCTTCTTACAAATACACTTCCAAAATACTTCATACCATTCACAAGGTTAGTCCCCTCACTATGTCCAAAACCGGCACATAGACCAGGACCTCCTGCTCCTCTCACCACATAATTCATCCTTCTCTACTTGAGACTGGATGATTATTAGAGTATCAGGATAACCTCCAACTACAGGACCCTCAACATCAACATATACACAATTACCACATCAATACAGAATCTCTCCACGAGACTCATACAATGCTCACATTCCTCAACTCACATTATACTATTACGAAATCTCCCCATAATACTCATATCATGTTCGGATGCATAAATTCAAATCCAATATAATAAATTACAATCATCAAAATTAAAATTCACAATTTCGTATCTACCACAATAACATAAATTCATTCCAACGAGATATATTGCATAATAATTTAACAGTACATAATCTGTTCAACAAGAATTAAGTTAAAAGTTTGTCGAGTAGACTTCCAGGAAAGAGAGGTGCGTCACAATGGACAACTTAAGTACCAAGTCTTTCCTTAGCCAAAGTGTTCCTCAACTAGTTTTAACAAATTTCTTATTTACAGATTCAAAATAACAGCATATAATATTGACACAGAAATTCAAGATAAATAAATAGTAAACATTAACAGTATTCACACATAATTTCAAGACATGAATAGTAATAAAACAGTACTATATCATAACATAAAAGCTTAGAAAGGTTAGCTCCCCTACCTCTATTCCAGACTTCTCTTGCTCTGAATTTGCTTCCCCGAAAACTCTTCAGAACCTCTACTCTAAAATTTCTTCCTACTCCAAAAACTTCCTAATTTCTTCTCTTCTCCTAATTTCTCTCTACTTCTTGGTGCAAAAACTCCATTCCTCTGATCTCTATTTATAGGTAAAAATTTTTACTATTCATTAATTTTTTAATATTATTTATTATTTTAATATTATTTTAAAAATAATATTTTAATGAACAACTTGATCAATCTGATCATATCTCCTTCCATGCTACGTAGGAATTCTTATCCTTCCAAATTTTTTTTGTTTTTACTATTCACTTTTTACTATTCACTATTCACTATTCACTATTCACTATTCACTTTTCTTAAAAATTCTGAATAAGTTAAAAATTTGAACCTCTAAAATTACAATAATTTTATATCCAAAAATTTAATTTTTTTTTTATCCATAAAATTATTATTACAAATAAAATGGTAAAATTTACTATTATAAATATTTTTCACGAGTCTTACAGCATAAATTAAAATAAGGGGAGTAGGAAGAGAAAGCATGCAAAATAATAGATAATCTGAAAATTTAAAAAGAAGATTTACGTAAATCTTGAGAAGATTGAGTTGTTTTGATTTTAAAATTTAGTTAAGAGAAGATAGGAGATATAATCTTAGTAGAATTATAAATTATAATAGATATTATTCAAAAGATAAGTTGGAAGAATAAAATAGCGAATAGGAGAGAGGGTCTGCATACTTTTACACCTTAACCTAGCATGAAAAGAAGAGAAAAAAAGAGAGAGATAGATAGTGAGAGAGCGACATTTTCTAGGAGAAAAGAAAAGGATCTGTAAAAAATTCATACAAAGGGAGATTTGTGGTGTTTTGAGGTTGTAAATAAAGCCCTAATATTGGCCAAGGGAAAACTTACATTTTTTGTTGGATGTTGTTGATTATCTTGAGAGGTAATGCTTGTTTTTATAATTGTGTATGTGTGAGAATATGTTTTGCATGGTGATAGGGTTTATATTATGATTGTATTGGGTTTTCCTATGAAAGTATGTATGGCTCTGTTGGATTTTTCCATGATAATATGTATGATGCCAAGAAGGGTTAAAGATATGTTATAAAGAGTGGTATGATAATCATATGCAGTATGTTAGGTTTTGTTTGGATTGTAAGCTGCATAATGATGGGTTTTGGATGATTCAAGTGATGTAATGTTTGTATTTAGGTTTGTTTACAAGGGTATGTGAGGCTTGAATGCATGTATGATGTGTTAAGTATGTTTTCTCGTGGTTTGGGGATGACATGTGTGTGTTTTGAATACTTGATATTTGTCCAGAATGAGTTTGGGTTCGGAAATAATCGATTATCGTAAGTGATAATCGATTATTTTTGAATCATTTTCTAGTTTCTTTATTAGAATAATCGATTTTTGGGATAATAATCTATTATCCTTTTATATGTTGTATTCTTACAAATTGGGTATTATACTTCTGTAGAATAATTGAATATCTGATAGTAACCTTCTCGAGCTAGGTTGGGCCAAAGCTTAGAAGGAAGCAAGGAGATGGTCCTTATGGATGTTAAGGTTGCGGAAATGTGGTGGAATGGAGTAATATGATGCGTAAATGGTGATGGTTAGGGAGATAGCTCACAACTTTGAGTGGTATGTAAAGAAGGTGTGTAGTTTGATGGTTCAAGGAGAGGTTAGGCCAACTCCATGAGATAGATGACTAGAAGGACCTCTAGGGTTGTTCTACTCTTGATCAAGGAAGTGTATGGCTACAATTTGGCAACATAACATTACTTAATTTTAAGATGAAATACAAGGGTGGAGACACCTCTATTCATAGGTCAAGGATGTCTCCTTCCAACCTTAAAAGCATGATCTCCCACCTTTGCTCTCGTTATCCAAAAATGAGGCCTTCTAAGGAGTGAACAAGTGTAAACAAATCCTCTCCAATGGTGGGAGATGTGGTCACTCACAAAACACAATCATCTCCATTCCTAGAGTGCCATGATGTCACTAGTAAAAGAAAATTCTCTCCAATGGTGGAGTGACATGCGACCACTACCAAAAAGAAATCATCTTCACTCCTAGGGTGCCATGTAGTCACTTCTAAAAAGCAAATCCTCTCCAATGCAAGCATGACACATGGAACACACCTTCCACTTGGTTTGGATATCTAACTTAAGGAAAATCTTATGTTATTTAGGCCTTAATACAAGCCTTAAACAAACCTGCACTACATGGTCGAATACAATGACCTAAATTCTTACACTACTCTTCAATCCATGCTTCATGCTCCAATGGTAGTCCACAAGGTAGAGCTGATCCCATCTTCTACGATGACTTTCACTTTCTTGAAAGTGTTTGACCATGGCTAAGGGATTTCCCATCATTCCTTCCCTCTTGAAAAGGATTTGCCCTTAAATCTTCAACATGAAACAAGACAAACATCCTTTTTTTTTAGTTTTGGTGCGGTTATCTACCGCGGTCAAATACCCATTTTATAACACAAGTTAATAAAAATGTTATATTAGTGAGTATATGAAGGATATAGCTCCCAAGAAGGATACACCTTGAATCAAAGGAGTGATTAAGGTCTTGGAAAGTAGGAGCATGTTTCTTGAAGATCTTATTTCCAACACAAAGATTCTTAGGGTCTTTTCTTTTCATGCGTCTATAGGAAGATGGTAAAGTGATCTTTACATCTTTACACAAGCCTTTGGCCCTTAACATCATAATTTGTTTGTTGGGACACTTTTGAGACTTGTGCATCATGCTTTGACACTTAGAAAAAAATGAGTCTTTTATTTTTCTTTTCTATTTTTTTGTCTATTTTCTTTCTCATTTGAGTTTGATCCTCTTCCATTTCAGAAGTTGTGAGAGGATGAAGTACAAACTTCCTTTTATTATGAGTGATGATTATCTCATTAGTGTGGCCATTACGTAAAGATTCTTTATCAAAAAGCCAAGGCCTTCCCAACAAAATATGACAAGCATTCATAGGTAATATGTCACATAGCATATTATCTTCATAATTACCTAATTTTTATGCAGGTTCGAATCACACAGATTCTACATCCAGTTGTTAATCTCAATCGAAAATTAATGCTTCACTAGCACAAACCAACAAACTATTACACTCACAAAGAAAATAAACAAGTTGAATGTTAAAACACCTCTCTTGTTACCTCAAGAGATGAAACTCACTTCCTTTGAAACCCACAAGGGATGAACACCTCCTCTGAATGTTTCACGAAGGATGACCACCTCCTTTGAATTTTCACAAAGGATGAATACCTCATTTGAATCTTCACAAAGGATGACAGGCTTTCAACTTAGCAACAACAACAACACTCAATCACTACTCTCGTGAAAGTTTTCACTCTATGCCAACATGCCAAGTTCTGAAAGGCACAACACAAGAGTTACACAAACCCTAGAACACTTATCACCACACACTATAGAAAAGAACGAAATACACTTATTTTGTATGTTGTATATTAGAATGAGAGTCCCAATCAAATTTATAGAAATCTCACTCAAGGATACCTCCAAAAATCCGTTGTCAGCTATTTAATGTGTAGTAATCAATTATTCAGTTATGGTAATCAATTATGCATCAATGGATGAACAGCGGTCAAAAACTTGCTTGAAAAATCTCATAATTGCTCGTGATAATCGATTATGGCAAGTAATAATCGATTATTATAAGTGGTATCTTGAGTATAAAATAAGGTTTTCTGATTGTAAACGAATTTAAACGCTACCTAAGGCAAACAATACAAAGAATCAAATATAAACCACATCCTATACATTAATCTACTAAATCATAAAAACTTTAAAACAAGTCTTCAAGAGGATCTTTTTACAATAAGAGCGCTTGAAACTTGACATTGAGACATCATCAAAACTTCTTCTTTTCAGTTTTATGCTAACAATACAAATTTTACTAAAGGTGTTGTTGAATTTGTTAATGATGAAGCAGCAGAGTCAACTACTTCAAGTGTAGATTTTGCTCACAAGATGATATTATAAGGATTACTGATAATCTTATTAACCATCCTATTGCACTTGATGATGTTGAAATTGAGTTGATGCCACATGCTCCACACATTAAGTTTATTAACGTGAACATTGAAAATAAATTTTCAGTGGTGATATCTGTTGACTTAGGTGCGGAACAAAACGAAAGGTTGCTACAACAGAAAAACATGTTAGATTAAAATTTATTTTATATCATTGTTGATAAAAATTTAAAGATGCATGCATGTTTATATTTTGCTTTTAGCATAAATATAAAAAATTATTAAAATTTTAAAAATATTTGTTTTTATTAAATATAAAAAATTTAAAATAATAAAATTATACATAGTGATTTGTGCTTCATAAAATTAAAGAAAATTAACTTTTGACATATGGCCAAATTCAGCCAAAAAGTTTAAAAGTTTCTTGTGTCTCTCCAAAGTAAGTCTATGAAAGATAAATTTTGAAATATGTGTGGACGAATAGTAATTAGTGTTTTTTTTTCTCTTTTTGTTTTCTGTTTTCCAATTTTTGTTTTATTTCCATAAGAAATTAAGTGTTTCTCCCTACACCTCTATGAATTCTTCCTACACCTCCAAATTTACCACATTGTCCTTCTGAATGTTGCACAATTTATAGAAAGAATGAATGAATCTTTTAATCAGATTATTTTTCAAAAATTAAAAGCCAAACCCCGCACTCCTTCTCTTGCTCTCTCGCTCCCCTTGTCTCCCTTCTTCTCTCGTCTCCTTGTCTTCCTTCATATGTCGCTGCACCTCTCCTTCTTACTCTCTCATTGCACCTCTTTGAGTCTCAGTCGCACTCTGCACTAAGGTTGGTGCTTTCTTTCTCTCTTCGTTATTCCTGTGCTTTTTCCATTGATAATAAAAGAACAACCGCATTTTGACAAAATCATAGTCGGCGTTGGAAATGCGGTGGACTGTTAACCAGCGTTCGAACCGCGGTTAAGGGTCATCGACGTTCGAACTACGATTAAAAGTGGTCGGTGTTCGGAAGGTTAGTGTACTTCGAAGTGCGGTTCAAACGATGTTTTAACTCTTGAACTTTGCTTGCTTGCTCCGATGAAGAATCGAGATCTGACCACCACTTAATCACCGGAGACCACCAGCACAGGACCACACCAGCACAACGAGGGACCACGAACACGAGGGACCGCAACTCTCCAAACACCAAACCACGAGTAAGAAAGAAGAAGTAGAGTGAACGAGCCAGTCAGGGAATGATGGGGTGCATATATTAAACCACATTTTATATTTAATTTAATATAAAGGGTATAATGGAAAATTTGGAGGTGTTGCCAATCACTCTACAAAATTTGTGATTTTTTTTAGAAAATTGTAAAAGTATTAAATTTACAGATAATAACTGGCTGCCATTCAACTTGTCACATTTTGTTCATTTCATCCAGTCAATAAAAAACGTAGATGACAATGCGATAAACTATTATTGCTCTTCCTTAATGTATAGGTTGCTTGTTAAAAAAGGGGTTGTTAAGCATCTACTATCACCAAATCTCCTTACTCCAGTAAGAAGTGACATATTGCTGAGTGGTGTTTATGTGAGACAGAGGCAGCTAGAAGCATCATATATATATATATAGTTAAAATATCTGATAAAAGGTTAAAATATTGTGCTTGAACTGTGTGATACTCGAGGCCCGTCATGCATATATATTCTATTAAGATACATGTGTATTGTTTGCAGATAGAATCTTAGAAATATGAAAAGTGGAAGTAATAGAAAAAGAAAAAGGTTGTGCACAGCAATTTTGTTGGAAGAAGTTTGAAAATATAGAAATACATAAACGAAGCGAAGGTGTGATGATTTGGTTGTAAGTAGTTAATATAAAGATGTTTGCAGAGAAAAGTAATGGGAAATGAAAAGTAGATTACAGTTACTAGGTGTCAAGAAGGCCATGTTGCTGCAGAAGAAGTGAGATCTGCGAAGAACTACTACCCTACGAAGAAGACATTATATCATAAAATCAGTGTATGTACAAAAGACATCCTATCATATCATGTCTGAAAGGACTGTAAGTTTGTTGTTAGCTCAACTGACACCATACATATAACATAGAATAGGTGCTCAGGGCTAGCTGCTGCATGCCTCAGTACAATTTTTTTCTTATTAACAATTTCTTAATCATCATTCAAAATCACAACTGTTATTTTCATTCTGATTTAACCACAGACATATTTCATATCATAAAATCACTGAATTTAACAATTATTTTAAAACTTATATTATTCTTAGTATTAAATCTTTAATGTTGGCTACATATCACTTTTAAGCTCTAAAAGTAATGTGGGATTAATTTTCAGTGTAATGTAGCTGCCCAGAATTCGTAATGTAACTATGTTGATAAACTCGGGTTAATTTTGAGGACGCGAAGAGTTTTATTTGTAAAACTCGATTTTACCTTATAATTACAATTTGAATGTTTATTTGAATTTTGAGTTGTAGAAATTTCTATAGCAAATCAAAATTCTTGGAATACCATACACATTGTACAAAGTAGATGATGTATCTTTACAAGAAAATACAAATTCATCATGTAAAAGTCAATATTAATTAATTAATAATGTTGAATATGTATTTAACTCTAAAATCATTTACTGAAGAATAAATTTAAAAAAATGATTAAATAAATTTGAGAGAATTAAAAAATAAAATTTATCTTATTTATTTTAAGGAGAACGAAGATGAAAGGAAAGAAATTTAAAAATAAAGTTTATAAATAATTTGATAAATGTGATAGATAAAAAAATATTTTAAATATTAAAATATTACAAATTTTTCCTCATAGTTAAAATTAATGTATATTATTATTATTATTATTATTATTATTATTATTATTATTATTATTATTATTATTATTATTATTATTATTATTATTGTTTGTTGTTAATTATTAGTTTTATATTATACTTTTTTTTTCAATTTTCAACACATACCACCATCCCATCCCACTACAAGTCATACCACCGCACTTCACAATAGCACTACCACACTTATAGGGATAGTAGAACCTACAATAAAACACGTTCAAAAAAGTCACTAGAGAAGGAGTCTTAACGAAGAAGAATCAATTTTTCTGAACTATATGTTCTACAACCAGTTCCTTTTCAACACCACCAACAAAATATAAAAAGGTTTTAAGAATAATTTTGATGTATTGTTTTAAAGAGTAGCATAATGTATAATATATAATGTATAATGTATAATATATATATATATATATATATATATATATATATATATAAATAAAAGGATCTTATAATTCTTCGTCAATTAAAGAAATTATAACTGCATAAATTATAATAATGTTTAAATTATAGCTAAGACAGTATTTGATTACCTAATATTTCTAATAGAATATTTGACATATCTTAAGGCGCAACATTTGTAACACACAAGAGAACTTATTCCTCCACTGTGCAAAGCATCCCTAATTGATTCTCAAGTAAAAAATCGGTTCTCAACTATGCGAATCGATTCTCTGGATTAAATGTGTTCTCTGTTACAATGGAACCAGGAGAAATATTTAAAACAATGTTAAAATATGTTTTTGACTTCTGAATTTAGATGCGAAATTGAAACTCGATCTTATCTCAAAATTTAATAGGTTCTCAAACTTTTTAAATGAATAAATACAGTCGTTTAAACGTAACAACTTTTAACTTTTTTTTTTGTTATAGGTTGACTTTTTGTTATTTTGCTTTTATAAACTTAACATTTTGTAAGTTTTATTATAGTAGTTGTTCTTTATAAAGGTTAGTGCTTTAAAACTTAATTACATTTATTATGGTGAAAATGATTTCTAATATGCTTAAATTAACACTTTCCGTTTCTATCTCCTTTAAGTTTTAAATCTTGACGGGCAAAGTAGGAATTATTCACTTAGACCCTTTTAATATGTTATTAAGATTTGACTTAAAAATATTAGTTGTTAGATTTTTTGTTTGTGGAAAGAATTGAACCAGCAATCTCTCTTACCTTTGACTTAAGTGAGTATTTCATTTAAGTGTCCTCAATTAAAGAAATGTTGTTCTTTCCCAAGCTAATTATTCGTATTCTACTAAGAGTTGCTTATAAACCTCATAAAGCAAGTCTTTTTCCATCCTACTAAACACAGCTACAACCTTAACCACTCTCATCTATCTAAAACCTCTAAATGACTTTAACCAAAATCTCACAGAAACATTGGTCGTATTACATATTATAAATTTCAAATAAAAATACTATAATAGCAACAATAATATTTACCTAACAAATATTTGCTCTCGAACATAAATATTTTCAACTTTTATCACTTCTTTTTATATACATGTACAATGTTAGATTTTAGGTTTATGACGTGGTCAAAGTCAAAGTCAAATTTCCAATAAAAGTCAGACAAGTTAAACTTTGGGAATTTCCCTAATACTTTTCTGCTTCGTGTGCTCCTACATTAAAAGAAATTGAGACAGTGACGAGTGTGAGTAGATTGATGGACTGTATAATCCATGGAGGTAGAGTTTCACTTTCACCTCCAACATCTTTAATTCCTTTTGCTTTTTCCTTCTCAAATTGCTTTTCATTGCTCACATCCTCATTTTTAAAAAAAAAAATTCATTTGCAATTAGAGGTATTGGGAAGTGACTGTTTTTTATGTGTGTATCAACTTGCATGCTGCAATGCCATACCAACCAAACATCTCATGTAATCATAATAAAAGATTTAAGAAAGTGGTCAAGTGTTTCTTTTTTAAGCTAAACAAGAATTGAGTGTGATAATAGAGTGTGTTGAAAATGGCGTGATCTATTTGCATCATTACGATTATGACTACAAACATTTAAGTTAATCATAACCCCATTTAAATTAATTGCTAAAATGAACACTCATAACTGAGTGTTACATTTCATTAGCACCACCGAGTGCTAATTTGCTTGATGGAACTTGGAAGGAATCTTGTGACATTTTTTTTTTATCAGAATCTTGTGACATTAACCTTTTCGACACATACTCATTACCGGTGCATAACATTATTGCTCACGTCTTGATCAAAGTTTACTTTCTTTAATTTACATAAAATATTTCTTACATAATAAGGACAGACTTTCGTTAAGAAAAATGTTTATTATTTCTGTCTCTCTCTCTCTCACTTTTTCTTATTTTCTTGGCTCACTTTTTGTTGTTAGACGAAAAAAGAATGGAGAAGAGGAAATGGATAATATAATACTATAATTTTAGTAGAGAGAAAAAATAAATAAATAAACATTTGAAATTTTCTTTTTTAATTTTTATTTGATTTATATTTCAAATGTTTCTCTTTTTCCTTACTTTCTTTTCTCTCTGTCTAACATAACCTTCTGGCTAAGTTAAATAAACAAAGCGTTCATATGCAAAAGCGTAAGAATGAAAGGCCATGTTGCATTATAGCGGATGTGATAGACTTGATCGAAACCCTAACCTAACCACGTTATAGTCTTAGCAAAAGGCTATGATTATTCTAAGAAAAGTACTAGTTCATATTATTAAAGTTATTTTAAATTTATTCAAACGGTTGTCTATGTGTTTATTTCAAATTTTGATTCATTTATTATATATATATATATATATATATATATATATATATATATATATATATATATTGAGATGTAATAACTTTTTCTTTCCTTTATATATGTTTATTTTTTAATTTAATTTCATTATTTTTAGAGGTTTTAAATAGTTAACTTGATTTTTTTATTACATTGGTGTTGATAAGGTTGGGCCAAAACTATTCCGAGAAGTTCTACTTTTACTTTGAAGAAAAACCAAATGAAACATCCGTAAACTTCTTTGTTAAGAATAATAATAAGGGATGGACCATCATTATATAAATTTATGATATTATTCACGAAATTTTATCAATATAAATACAATCGTGGATAAATTTGAATTATCAATATATTTTACTCATTAATTTTAATATTTTAATTATTGACAAATTTTATCAACAGATTTATTATAAATGAAAAATTTCATTGTTAATACATATTTCATTTATTGACAACTTTTTTGTCAGTAAAATATGTCGATGAATGGAATATGTATTACTGATAGAATAAACCTCCATAAAAAGAACGACAAATTTTTTGTCCAAGTCTCACGTTCAATATCAACATATACTCATTTCTTCATCTTCTCCTATCCGCAACAACTCTCTCCAAGCCACTACAAAAAAGAAGGGCATTACCGAAGGCCAGAAGCCCTCGGAAACAGCCCAAAACCGTCGGTAAAAGGTAATTACCGAAGGCTTATCGACGGCCAAAGAGCCCTCAGTAAATCCCTTGTCGCTAACATTTACCGAGGGCTTTCGCCCTTCGGTAATTACCGAGGGCCAAAAGCCTTCGGTAATTACCGAGGGCCAAAAGCCTTCGGTAATTTCCGAAGGGCGAAAAAAAAACAGGGCGCTGGGCTGCTGCAGAATGTGATGCTAGAGTGTTAAACATATGATTGAAAATTAAGAGATATTATACAATAAAATTAAGAGATATAAACCTCAATCTGGATTATGTATTTTACTACTGCAACTTGAAGAGAACCAAAACCAACATCAACATAGGTATATTACCTTCTTACATCATGAATTGGTGTAATGAAATTGGCTGTACTTAAATGTTAAAAGGTTGGGTTGTTGTTATACCTTGTTTACATTCACGTGTTGCCTTCACTATGTCTACAGGAATGTTTGAACCAGAAGCAAAATCACCAATCATAACAAATAATTAAAATTCAACCTCAATAGTCAAGCATGATCAAGTTCAATAATGCAGAGCTGGAATGGTAGGAAATTCATTATGGATGACATGAATAAAAAAAAACTCACAGGTTGTATATTTTTGCACTAAAGTTAGCACTTACAACTGCCTGAAAGTTCCCTATTCAACCAATATTCTGTTTCAGCTCCTCTTCCTAAAGATGCTACCTCAAATGAATAAGGTCTCTAAGTTGGAAACTGCACCACAACACTTAATTGAATGTTGCAAAGTTAGATTTTGAATTACATTGAATTAGTGTCCATTAGCAGCTCAAACAAGTTTGTTTTGATGTTTAAATCTTGTTGAAATGGTTAAGTTCCAAGTATAGCAACATTTGTAGAAGAATCAAAAACTAGAGGTGCATCAGACGAAATGATTTGGTTTTACCAACTACTATAGGAAAATATCAGCAGCCTTTACCAACTACTATAGGAAAATATCTTGTATATTGTGGAAAGGAAATTGGATACTTTAAGCAACCTCAACTTAGTTTATGAACGCCTTTCTTCTTCTTTCTTTCAATTAAAACTCATAATACCTAACTAACTCTCATTTCTATTTCTCTCTTTCGTATACTCCCTCCTAACGCCACCATTCTCTACTCCCCTGTTTTTCCTCTTTTTGAACCTAACCATAAGAAATCCTTACACATGCAACAGAAATAAAATAAAATAAGAAACACATCACCCACACCTTACAGAAATAAAATAAGAAATCCTTCCACATGCATGCTCTTCCCACATGGTCAAATAGCCAAGGATTTTTATGCAGAATATACCATCAAAACAACCAGATTTTTATGCAGGTTATACAGCAAAATAGTAAGGTATTTTTGCAGAATTTTACACCAAAACAGCAAAGATTTTATGCAGAATTTACAGCAATACAGCAATGCAGCAATGCAGAATTTTACAGCAATACAGCAATACAGCAATGCAGCAATACAGAATTTTATGCAGAATTTTACAGCAATACAGCAATGCAGAATTTTATGCAGAATTTTACAGCAATACAGCAATGCAGAATTTTATGCAGAATTTACAATAATACAGCAAAGCTTTTCTGCAGAATTTTGTAACTAAGACAGCAAATGTTTTTTGCAGAGTTTTATAATTAAAACAACAAGGTTTTCTGCAGAGTTTTATAACTAAAACAATAAGGTTTTCTGCATATATTGACTCCAATTCAGCAATTAAGATCATACTCCCATTTAGCAAACAGATAAGTGCAGTGCAAAAATCATTTACTTCAATGTTATATCAATTTTTCATGCCTAATTAAACCATTTCTCATGCTTTTGCACATTCTTTTTATATCAATAATACTTATGCTTGCTTAACATAACACTTACTTTATCCTTTTCATTATATGTTAACTTGATTCCATACAATTAACTTAGCTTAGATATTATACGTGATCAACATAACATACCTATCTTTGCTTTGACTGAAAGTTATACTTAGTAATTCATACCAACTTAAATACCATAGAAAGTAATGAGCCACATATCAAACTCTTAAGTATGTGAAATAATCACACCCTAGACAATCAAGATTCAATCATTAACCATAAACTACCAACAAGATGTTGTAACATGATATAATTCCATTCAAATACACATATATATATATATATATATATATATATATATATATATATATATATATACATGTTTATGTCTAGAATGATCCTGCTGTATAGAGTACAACAGAGTTTAGATGCAAGTAAAAAATAAAGCAATCTTTTCAGTAATTATACATTCACACCAAGCAAATGAAATTTTATTAACTTCCATAGAACTTAGTCAATCAAATGTAAAATGAGTTACAGTGAACTAAAATTCGGAATCTAACAGTAAATCAATGCTACAACTAACCTTATAAAACTAATATATGGCCATTAACAGATCCAGAGGCTTTCCAAATGAATTGGATTTAAAGTTAGAGGTTAAAAAGGGCAAACAAGTTCTGAATTCATTTATATATCCCCTTCAACTCATATAGACATGTACTAACAGTACTAATTATGCATTCAATTGAGCAAGGTGAAGATAAAAGTAGATAGATATTTTGAAAATACTATTACAACAAGCACATAGACCATATTGAAAATACTGTTTACAACTCTTTTGGCCATTTCCACAGCACTTATTTTCTCACTACCGTAAATTCTTGTTCTATGATTTTGTAGATCATCGTTTTTCAAGTTAAAGTAAAAGAACTTACAGTAGAAACAATCAATTATTACATTTGATTTGGAGTTGTGATGTAATGTGGACTTAGATTTACTTGCCTGTAAAATTGAATGAACATAGAACACAATTCTATGCCTTCTTGAATTCTCCTCTTTGTTTGATAGTCTAATTGCAAGTATACCAACATTGTTGAAGGAGGGGCCGTAGAGCTCCTCGTAGGCTGCGGCGATCTCGTCCTCCGTCTTGAGGGGGCCATCGTTGAAGGAGGGAGGGGCGACAAATCCCTCCGCAGGCTTCGGGGGGTTGAAGTCAATGTCTTCCAATGGGTTGACGTTGTCGGAGGTGTCGATGTCATCGGAGGGTTTGCATTTGGCATAGAGGAGGGAGGGGTGGTGTTGGGGTTTGGCGAAGAGAAGGGAGACGGTGTGCGGCGAGGCGGGAAGAAGCGAGAGGTTTTGGGAGGGAGAAGATTTCACAATACTGAATTGGGAGAAGAGAAGGGGATAGCGAAATCCCAAATTCTCATTTCACTCAATTGAACCTTTTACCGAAGGGCGTATTCCTTCACTACTGTCACTGCCTTACCGAAGGATAAAAGACCGTCGGTATTAATCCTTCGGTAATAAACATATTTCTTGTAGTGAGCCTCTTCTTCGTTTAATATTTTTCTTATTCTCTATCCAAGCCTCTTCATCTTCATTTCCTCTCTACCCACAACTAGTGTAGGTGTCGTCAGAGGAGGAAGGGAGAAACACACCTTGTCTTTAACCAAAGTTTTCTTGCGAATTCCCCACCACTAGTGTGACAGATATGGAAAAATGTCACACACCACCACATGCTTAAGTCGTCGAGAACCAACCAAATCAAAGTTGTTGTGTCCACTAGAACTATTCATGACTAATGAATCTCCCTTATTAGAAACAGTTCTCCACAATAGCCACCGCACTGCTACTCACCACCGCAACACTATCACAAACCACTACAGGTCCTCCACACCGTCACAATCAAACGATAACTCACAATGAGAGTCGTCCTGCAAAAATAAAAAATTGAAACCCTTAAAGAAAGAAGAAGAAGATGAAGCAAATCACGGTATTTACCGACAAATTTTTCCTTCGATAATTACTAATAGATAAATTTTCGTGACAAATATTACCGACTACATTTTTACCGACGAATTTCGATCTATCGAAAAAAATTGTTATCAACATACTTTTTACGTTTCCAACAAATTTTGACCGTATTTTTTTTAGTACATGCATGCTAGCTCACTAGTCCATTAGAATAAAATGCTTGACGAATTGAATATTTTAACTTGGTAACCTACTTAAGTCTATCCTACAAAATTGACAACCCATAGCCCATTTAACTCGTAATAAAAAAATTCATAATATTTTAATTTTGAAGTCTTTATTTTCTTTTTGTTTTATTATTTCTTGGTTTTACACTTGAGTTTCTAAGGATGGTTCTCATATCCTAAAAAATTGTAGTAATCATTTTCATGCTTAAAAATATGAGAAAAATTATTTGAATATGAATTTTCTTATAGTAATAAAATCTTTTTGACTAATCTTATTTTTTTTATGTATATTAATCGTTTTGATTTTAAATTTATCCTCTCTTATATATGCAAATGATAATAGAAAAAATTATAATTATTAGAAAGTTGGAAATTATTCCAAAATTGTATCCAGTGTTAATGGAAAAGAAAAAGATTCATAATGTTTTTCAAGCCAAGAGAAGATGATTGTTAATTATTATAGCTTAAATACTAGCGAAGAAATGGTGTTTATCGTCACGCTTATAACGTTTAACCACCGAAAAAATAACCGATGACATTTTTGTAAATAAAACGTCATTATAGAAGTCGGTTCCTCCAAGGTTAGACGTCAAATTCTCCTTTAGACGTCAGCCCCCTAGATCAGACGTCAAAAAGGTCTGAAAATATTTCATTTTAAGCGCCAATATTAAATTTTTTTACGACATAGATGTCGGGCCCCCAGATCAGACGTCAAAAAGGTTCAAAAATAAACGTCGGTGCCCCCAGATCAAACGTCAAATCCTTCTTTAGACGCTGGATCCCCTTCCCCAAACGTCAATAAGGTACGAAAATATTCCAAAAGTAGCATCAAAATGAAATTTTTTACCAATTAGACGTTGGATCTAGAGGGGGCCGACGTCAAATGTCATTTTAAACCCCAAACACTCAAAATGTGAGCCTCACTTTCTTTTGCGTTTTCATTTGAGTTTTTCTCTCGTTCGCCGTTAACGTTTAGGTAAGTTTTTTCCACTTTGCACCGTTTAAAATCATTTTGCACCGATTATATTACGTTTGGAACCATTATCTTTCATTTGCACCGAATAAAATTCGTTTTCACTGGCTTTTGGTGCAGTTCTTAGGCGCATTCTAGGACAACTGTGGTGATGATTTTCGAACCGTTATTGTGCGCGCTTTTCTCCTCACCCTCACAATTGCACATGTTTACTCCCTCACCTTCATGACAGCGAATTTTTTGTAAAAAAAGTCATAAATTGATGCATGTTGTTCTTACAACAAACTTCATTAACGTCATGTCAATTACCGTATGTTATAAATGCAATAGACGTGAATTGACGTTTGTTCAAAGACAACGTACGTCAATTTAAGTCTTCCGTTATGACGTCGGATATTTAACAGTCAAAAACCTAAAATATTTATTTTTTTACATTTCCTTTTTCATGAAATATTTAAAATTAATATACTTATTTGATGTATTTGTTAATTTTGGGTTTATTTAAATTATTTCAATTTTATTTGTCGATTATTTATAAGATACGGTAAATATGTAAAAGATTTAAATATGATTATTTTTTCAATACTTGTATGTAATTTTCTTCAAGATTTTATTTATATAGTATAAATTAATCATTATTTGAGACAAACCAATAAAATTAATCTATAATTATTATGTGGCTCGATTAATTTGACTAATTTTTTATGCGTGTTATCCTATTCATTTTGATATTCTGTTAAAATTTGTTTTTCATTGTTTATTTTAATTTTTAATCTTGGACAAATAGATTGTCCAAATTTTCAATGGTAATTTCGATTGAAGTTTTTAAATGTTAACACTTAATTAACATAAAGATAACAAGTTTATTATTCAAAAGAAAAATCAAACAAAATTAAAACATTTAAAAACAGTGGAATTAAATTAAAAAATAAAAATAATAAAAAATTATTATTAAACCTCTCTCTATATTTTATGTGTGAGCATATACTGGACAAAAACAAATAGTACAAATTAAATTTAATGAGATAATGTTATTAAATTCACGTGTCATGTTTTTATTAGAGCAGGTATATAGTACTCTCAGGTTTCGCTGTATCGCAGTTATTAGTACAAAATATATTAATGCTTATGGGACCTTTTGCCAAACTTTTTTTCCCAATAATGTCAAAATTGATGCAAACAAATAAACATCTGATTTCACTTTCAATTTTCCAAATATTAGTCTGCCACATGAATTTTTTACTGATACAATGCAACTAGCTAAATATTAATAACTAATTAAATGAAAATAGTTTATGATAAACTAAACCTTGTCTAAGTTTGTATTTTACTATTAATAACCGACCAATTAAGTATAAAATATAGTCCATTCTATAATTTTGTCTATCTACTAAAAGAAAAAGAGATGTATTTAGTATCATAAAAGTTCACGTTAATAAATAAAGAAAAAATTACGCTAAATATATATTTTAGCATCGTATGGATATGCAACGCTAAAATTATATACGATAATTTGTTAGTAATAACTTTTGAAAACTGACTCTAATTAGATTTGTTTTAGCCTATTCTAATACATTTTTATTTTAGACTTTTTCCATCGCATTAATCAACACTAATGATTATAACATAAAAAAAAATGCACAACATCTTCGTTTTAAATAATATAAAAAAACTAAATAAATAGAGATTATATTGAATTAAGTAGATATGTGTAAATGAAAAAGAGGAATATAAATGAAAGAAATTCAGAGAAAAATGTGAATGAAAGGGTTGAGACAAAATATGTAGATAAATTTTTTTTTTCATCTTATTAGAATCGGTTAAGTTAATATTAATAACATTGCAATTTAACTGATATTAATAAATCGAAATTAATTTTATGGTTTTTTATAACAATGTTTTATGTCTAACATATTCCTTGTACAAGTCTAGTTTGGCTTAAGAAGAGGCTGATTTTATATTGAAAACTTTAAATAGATGAATGCCAATATATTAAATAAGTCAATAGGTTTAATGAGCCTTGAAATAAAAATATTTAATTCCTCTGAAATAATGATTAATTTTTATAAAAACTTTCAACATTCATAATTGAACATTTCTTACTAAGGGGTTTATTTCATACAAAAAATATTCTAAAAAATATATAGATTGACTTGTTTACGGAACAAAAAGAGTTAGGTCAAACTATACCTTAAATAAATAAATTAATAAACCTTTATACATCATATATAGCCTATTTTCACTTTGTTAAAAGTAAAGGAAGAAAAAGTCTACTCATATATTTGACCAATCTTTCTTAGGAAATTAAAATTTTTCTAAAAAAATTGACCTCCTAAAAGTAGTAATAGCAGCATGAAATTATATTTATGTGATGGCATAACATGAAATAGTTGTATTCACATAAATAAAAGTTTCCAAATAGTTGTAGTACACTCTCTATCATGTTACCAAAAACCACTTCGGTGACTACTCCATTTTTTGCAAACTGGAACATCATAATTTCTTTAACAATCACTATGTGGGTTCAATTTAACCAAACTACACATAACTTATACATTGGTAGTTCATTAGCCAAATCTAATGTAATGACACTCAATATTTTCTATTCAATTTTCAGAAAAGCAATATCAATATAATTTTTTTAGACGTTTTTCAATGTGTTCCAGTTCAAATTTAAATTTAAATATCTATTGATTTTCTTTACCCTTTTTTAAACCAAGTAAAGTTTTATTATGTTTTCTGTCTGTCTTCATTCGTAAAGTAAAATTCATTATTTTTCTTTTCTAACATAAGATAGTTTTCGTATTTTTTATCCTTTTATTGCAAATATTTTTATATTAAATTGTTTATATTATCACTATATTAATATTCTTGTTGTGTATTTATATTAATATATTATAGATTTAATTTTTATTATTCTATTTAAACATGGATAATGAGTTTCAGATTAAATAGTAAGATATATATAAGTAATTAATACGAGGTTAAAAGAAAAAAAATATGTGATTCATGGTATTATGATATATACATATCAATTTTATGTAAAACGATTAAAGTATTCTAGCGATTTTTTATTTATTCAATTCTTATTATTGAAAAAAACACTACTATTTAACCATGCATGCTCTTATTGTTTTTATTTTCTTTTTTTAATATTATACTTGTAGATATTTGTAGATATTTTCAACCTTGATTATAGTATAATTAACATAAAATAAAATGTAATATATGCTTACACTAGTGCAGTCAGGGGAAACGACAACAGTTATTTTCGCCCTTTGGCAGCGGTTCTTGAACCGAGACATATATAGGCGAGGCAAAAAGTCTAGACTTTTATGCCTCAGTTATGAACCGAGGCAAAAAGATGGACGATTTCACTTCGGTTCACTCTGAACCGAGACAGTATGTTCACCTCTACTATCTCGGTTGGGACCTGAACCGAGACAATAAGGTCTTTTTTTTCTTCTTCTTTCGCCAGCCTTTACTAACAAGGTTAAACAGGTCTCCAACAGGGAAGAGGTCTCTAATAGGGAAGAGTTCTCCAAAAGGGAAGAAGCATCAAAACACCA